>NW_009207452.1:0-14377 GCF_000690835.1 Fulmarus glacialis
TTAAATACAAATATTGTTATGTATTAAATACAAACACTATCTAACACTCCTTTATCAGTCCAGTGCAGCATTACGTGCCCCTAATATTCTAAAGCAAATGCTTAAATCCAGTATGAATCCAGCACTTACAGTGCATACAGGCGTCGGTGTCGGAGTATAGGCACCATCACCCACAGGCAGCTCTCCTGCATGTCTGGCAGCCCCATGAGAGAAGTAGCTGACAGTAGGCCAAAAGTCACCTTTTGACATCTGGACATCATTTCTGGTTAGAAAAACAATAAACTTTCTGGAGCATCTGTATGTATAATAGACGTCATTCTTCCGGTATTTGAACTATGACTTTTCATATGCACTTTTGCCAAAGAGTGGGAAGTATCTTGATAGTTCAGTTTGCCTCAGAAATGGAAGTGATGCTGAGCATTAAACATGAGGCTTCATTCACACAAAAAATCATATTCCATCAGTGAGTTACACCCTTTATTAAACACAGATGGTAATTTTCCTAGGGGCACTGAGATTAAATCCTAACTCATATACAATCCCTTCTACATTATATCAATTATTGGCATTCATCGGCAGTCTGGCTTCCTGACAGAGAATATTAAGCTCTTACAAGTAATGCTTCAGCTTAGGCACTTGACGTCTCGGGAAGCTATTTTGTTCTCCCAAGAGTGTTTAAACAAAGGAAACTCAAGAAGTTTAAGCAGAATGTATTGTGCCAATTCTCTGTGGTAACTGCTGGGATGAAGTTGATAGGACCTTGCACACAGATGCCTAGCAACAGTACCCCTGTATATGCTACTGCTCTCATCAAGCTTGTCATGGGCTTAATTGCAACCCCAAAGCAAAATAACATTGGGTTTCAGAGAATTCAAGCATTTTCAAACAGCTACAGGTAATTAATTTGGCTGCATTAGAGTAACTTATACCAGGTGGACACTCTTATTTTAAGGCTTTGGTAGAGCATTAAGTAGATAAGAGATTTTCCTAACACCAAGCCATTAGATTTATTAGTATTGTATGATAAACAGATGGTCAATGCCCACCCAACAGTGACACCTAGGCTGGCATAGTGCTATTGCGATGTAAAAATAATGGGGATCTTTTGGGTAGGAAAGGCCGATATAATGTAATTATACACATCAGTAAAAATCATGCCATGTTGCACGCTGTAGCGTAGTGAATTCACGTGAAGAGGACTTGTTGTTCAAGATAGTATATTTAGCAAGAGAGACTGTAGTGATACTTTTGAACTATAAAATATAATGTGTAGGTGTTTTGCTTACCATTTCCTCATGTTTATGGAATGAGCGAACGTGTTACAAGAATATCCCTTCTTGGAATGATCAAATGCTTCAATGTGAATGATGCTGAGCCAAGCACATGGAAGGGTATAGCATAACCCTGCAGATGTTAGGGTGGGATACTGGCATGCAACATGTGAACACATGATATGATCTTGTGAGCATGAGTTTGGGATAGTTGTAAAAGGAACAAATGGCTATGTTGCAGTGGACCTAGCAAGATAACTGGACACATGATCGCCTAATGCTGTTTTTGTTAAAAGCTGGCCCTTTCATCTTCGCTCTCAACCTACACAATGTGTTTCAGAAAGTGCAAACTGCATCTCCTTGTCCTTGTACAGAGAGTGTGTCAAATAAGGAGGACTCAGTGGTAGGAGCTAGTGGCTAGTGTTTCCACCAGGAGAGTATTTTCTCACGGATTCAGTAACAGTCTGTCTAGACAAGGTGGCATTGGGAATGTGCTGAATATGTATCTCTACCAACAATCTTAACAGTCTTCTCTTCAAAGGGAGGTGCTCGCTTTTTGAACAGTTCTGGAAACCAGTCAGCCCCACAATACAGAAGCAATGTGTTGGTATCGCTGTAACACCCATCTCTGGCTTTTTCTGTGATGAGCCTGTTTGCCAGCAGGTATTGTCCCTGAATTGATTCTGGACACTTCTGTATTTCTCTGTCACCTAGTGCCAGCTGGAAGGTTGATGCCTGCCAACATACAACACAACGACTTTTCTCTTAGTAAAAAAAAAAAGAAAATGTAAGTATCAGAGGTAGCGTTTTTTTATCTGCTGGTATGCTCATTAATTGTGGCTGCAACGCAGAGTTTATCTGTTGACCTGGTTTGTATGTACTTTTCTGCTATCTTTAACTTACAATAAGGGCACAATTAGGGGTTAAATATGAAAAAAAAATCCCTAGTTAACAGATAATGAACCTATCCAGGTGTTTAGTCCTGCAGACACCTCTGCCTGGAAACTGTGCTTCACTTCACAGAGTATTTCCAAGGATGATGCTAAGTGTTACATGCAGCTCCTGGTGCCATACACCTTTCATATTTTGGGTATTCATCATAGGTATGCATGCATGGTATTTATCATATGTCAGCAACAAAATTATATCTTGTCCATCTAGGAGTACAAGGGTCATTGGCTATGAATAATTAGATGCTTTTAAGTTCAGCAAAAATTAAGACTGACTCCTTCCACTTCATTTTTATTGCCCTTCTCCCCTGCCTTCTCACTGTTCTTGCTGCCTAATATGTTTGCCAGGTTTAGATTGGAAATAAGTGTTATGTTTTTCAGCCTCTTACAGAAAATAATACATAGGAATGAAGGGTTAGATTCATACTGTTGCTTCCCACTTCCAGTAGTGGGAAACCTACTTCAAGTCTTACCTCTCTCAGGGGTATTTTACCCTCTGTCTTCCAGGAGAACATCTCAATATTCATTTGTTATGGCTCAGTGAGTATTTTCTTGTATCATGCACAGTGGGAACAGGAGAGGTGGAAGGATGCCTGCGTAGATGTTGGTTGGGGGGAGGCTTAAGTTGGTCAATGTCTCGATGTCAGCTGGACCTGCTCTAGTATGTGTTTACTTACTGAAGCAAGGACAGTTCCAAAAAATACACACTGACAGTTCAGCAATCCCCAAGCATGCTGTAGCATGCTGTTTGAGACATTTTCTGGGAGGGGGAAGACTGGAAAATCAAATCTGTGTCTCCCATATTCTAACTCACCATCAGGCTCTACCCTCTTTCACTGTGAAGTCAATGCTGAAAATACGGGTTTCTTTTATTGCATGGAAAGTACTTTCTGAGATGGGCACATATTCAGAGAAGTTTCAGGGTGACTGAAGTGCCATGTTTTGGTGAATAAACTCCGCTTACGTGGACTGCAGCCAGCTGAAGTTGTGTGGCTCTCTCGGTCTACATAGGCTCAGTTGCTCCACTGCTTGCGAGGACATTGTCCCCTTCCACAGGGCCTCCCATGACAGGGAGTGCTGGGGTGCTTTATTCTGTTTTGCCCAAGATCCAACCAGCAGATCTGAATCAGGACTAAGACCTTCCTCAGGTTCTTGCTAGGACCTGATGACTTTGATCAGTCCCAGGCACATCATGCTTCTCCATAGGAACTGTGAAATGGACTTCTGCCTCTGAGAGATACCTCTGCTCCCAGAGGAGCCCACAGATGGTGGTGGCCCTTACCCAGGTCTGTTAGAAATCCACATGGCATTCTTCCATGCACATCTATAAATCTGTGTGTCCTGAGCGAGGAACACATTTTAACACTGCATCCCAGGAAAGGCCTCTAGAATTAAAAAGTCTCATGTAAAGTGTGGTGACTTCTGAAATGCTTTTACTCTTCTTTTACTCATTCCTTTTCTGTTGCACACCTGGCTGTTAAAACCAGACACACATAAGTGCAGATATGTTTAATGCTGTCTAGACAAGCACCCTATTAAGCTGGGCTGGGGCAGCAGTTGCCATAGTGATGAACAAATAAGGTAGCTGAAAACGAGGTAGAAGGAGATTCACACTTTCTTCACAATATAGTGGCGATGTCAGAGTGAATTTACAGTATGAGAAACAGCAACTCTGTGTTAATTATTAGCAGAAGAGCCATAAATAGAAAGTGATACAGTTCGTTAAGGACTAGACCTTTCTATTTCACAACGCGGGTGAAAAATCTGAGTTTTGAAATAACAACCTCAAAACTGTTCCTGAATGCAAAGACGATGACTAAGTTTGCAGTATTTCAGTTTCTGTTTGGTATAAAGCATAACCTTATATCATATGCTGCTTTTACTTTAACATTTGAAGTTTACACTGAAGTTTTGGCTTAACAGGTGGTAGTTTTTCACTATTAGAGGGGCCTAGAAAGCCCTTTCCAGTTTTCACACCATTTCTGACTGAAACAGCAGTGCCAGGGAATTGCTGGGTTAGGCTCCAAGAGAAACCACGAGATTTTTCTCACTGCAACAAAGATTCAAGTGAAAAATCTTTCTCCTTTTGTTGCGTAATACAAAGACAAAACCACCTCTCATTTCTCATGGAAGAAGTTAAGCTACAGCAATCCATTTGCGAGCTGCCAAGGGGAAGGGGAAGCGACCTCGAAGCAGCAGCAGGTCACGCCAGCTCTCGCTCCCCAGCTGCCCCCGCCGCGCTAGTGCCTGGGACACGGCACCCCTGCAGCCCCTCCATGGCTCACACCCGCCTCTTGCCCCACGCATGGTGGCATGGGGTGCATTATAAACCCTTTTTGGTTGTAAAGGAAGCCAAGCACGACGTTCACGTGACACGTTTCCTATACAAATTGTTTTTATTTTCAGCTGAAATTCCTGAAATAAGCTTCATTGAAGAGAAAAATATTACAACATAATTGTGCTCGGACGTCATAAAGCAGGAAGTAGCATTTCAGATGGTATTATGGCACGCTTATGAGTTCCTTTTCTCTTTATCCCTTTTGCATAATTTTTATATCAGACTGTTAGATGTAGCTCTGCAGTATATTTTAATGTATATGTGAATGTACATAAGCCTGTGAGCTGTAAGACATGGAGAAAATATTTTCCTATACTAGAGCAAGTTGAAACAAATATTAAATTACCATATTTAGTCTTAGTCCCAAATTTTTCATATATAGAGTGGAACTTTTCTCTGGCAGATGTGGGCTCACAGATTTCAGGAGCAAAAATACACATAGAAGCCCAGATGTCTTAAACGCCTCTTACTGACGTGTATGCTTGACCTCAATGCTGCTTGTTTACTTCAAAAAGAGGTGAATAAGCTGACCATTTCTGGAAGTTTCACTTCAAAAGGGGAACCATAAGGGTTATAAATCACCTGAAAATTCCAGGGAACAGACTGACAATTTAGATAGATTGGGCTAGACCATTCAGTCGTAATTATATTTACAAATGTTTTATAAGTAAAAATTAGCAAAAGTAGTGAAGACGCTTATTAGTACATATGGATAAAATAACAATGTTTTCCCAACCACAAATCTAGTTTTATTAATGTTTGGTTGCTGACTTGGATAAAATGTGTACTCTTAGGGATTACTGTTTCCATCCATTTCTCACGTTAACTTTTGACCAGGGTCAAAAGTTTGCTATTTTTGGTGTACATTTAAGAATCTTGTAGGTAGAGTGAGATGTGTAGAAAGTACTATAGCTGAAGGTAGCAAAGGCAGTATTTTTGCCAGTATACCCTAAACCAGGTCCCTAAGTGATACAACCTGTATCACTGAAAAAACTTTTGTGACAGGGTAACGGAATCTGTAAAATCTTTCACAGCACTGTTGATGAGGTATGTATGCTTTCCTGGCTCCTCACCAATGTAGTTACGCGGCTAAAACTTGCTGGTGTGGCCCGCATCTCAAAAGTGGATATATACCAGAGAGAACTGAGACTTGGCACTCCTCCTCAGATACTCTGCTACAGGGTTAGGCAAACTGGGAAGTTAAGGACGTCTTCCTCAGGAGTATGTTAAATAAATTTTTGTTAGTGTTCCTACTGAACTATAAATACCCAGGTGAGTAACTTCATAACGTATGCAGGCATTTTGCTGTTACTAAGGATGTATCCATTTACTCTGCAAGAATACTCTGCTTCTTAAACACTGCAGTATGTACCACTATTATTTCCAACAAATGGCCCTGTTCAAGGATTAGCTCCATCATTACGAATAGTGAACCCGGGGGCAGGGCGGGACGACAACTTCTGGATTATGTATTTACAGTATATATCAAAACCTTATTTTCAAGGCCCCAAAGACTCCGTGATTTTTGAAGCTGCTCACAAGCTGATTTTGTGCAAAATGAGAAACAACATCTATGTAAAGTCCTCAGTTTTTACCTGTGCTAAGAATTTTCCAAACTCAAAAATTGCTAGGTCCTTATGCATGCCCCTGATTTCAGCATGTTACTAAATTTGAACAATTTTTGACACAGTAGTATTTTAGGCACACTTTGGTTGGTCAATATATTTATATGTATATTTCTCAGTATATGTGCATTTACTAAAGTGCTTCTGATTTGTCAGTGTGTTTGACTTATGTTCACTAGAATTTATAATCTTTTAAATGATCCTTCCTTGGCTTCTAGGATTCAGATTCTAATTTATTACAGCCTGAACTTTCTAAATTGATTTGAGTCTTTCCTCAGCAGAAGTGGAAATAGAAGAAATACATTTTGATTAGCCTTTCATAATACAATTACAAAAGTTTCTACATAATTTCTACAAAGTTCCTACAAAGTCTTTCTTCAATAATGTTATTGATAAAGGAATCATTATTTTCCCCAACCTACACTATTTTCAGGTAGGTTTGCCTCTGCTTGGATAACCTATTTTGGAAATTAGTTTATTTTGCCTGCAGTTCTGTAAGAGAAAAGAAGAGCTCTCTCAGGTATGTAAAATGTAATGATTGCTAAAAGTCTCATCCCAAGTTATTGAAGTCAACAAGAATCTGGCCAGCTTACATGAGTTTCAGATTAGGTCCAAGATGAAACGTAATTGATTCACTAACTAGAGAAGTCCACAGGTTTGCTGAGTACCTTTATGTGTACACCTGAGGAAGGCCCCATAGTTCCTGTGTATTCCTATGGTAGTGGCTAGTTTATCCCAACACCAATACTACTGCCAGCAATAGTATGCAATAAACTCATTAGTATGAGCTCAGTAGTAAAATTTGTGGCATGTGCTGTAATATTGCTTGACAAAATATTTTTTCATTTATCAGCTGATAGAAATGTGAGTTCTCCTGCCACACTGGAATTATGATTCTGACACTGTTGGTTTCCTTCACCCCTTGTAAAATATATATGATGTCTTAGGGCTGAGTAAACAATCAAATAAGAAGGTGGAGCCAGATTCTTCCCAGTGGTGCATGGGAAAAGGATGAGAGACAATGGGCATGAGTTGAAATGAGTGGTTCAGATTGGATTTAAGAAAAAGCTTTTCCCCCATCAGGACAGTCAAGCAGTGGCAGAGCTTGCCCAAGAGAGGTTGTGCAGTGTCTGTCCTTGGAGAGTTTCAAGCCCTGAGTGACCCTGTCTGACCTCAGATGCTGATCCTGCTTTGAGCAGGAGGATGGACGAGAGACCTCCTGAGGTCCCTTCCAACCTGAATTATTTTGCAATTATGTGATAACACAGAGGTTGCCACAATTTCACAGCTATGAAAGAATCACCTGCTACCAGCAAACAGATCCCCTCTCCCTGCCAGGCTGGTAAGGTAAGTGTTTAATGAGTGCCCTGATGGACACATTATGAAAGTGCTGTCCAGATATGAATTAAAGCAGTTTGCATGGCATGGTCATTCTGTTGTGAACATACACACAGTCTCTCTTCTAGGAGAAAAGAGCAAACACATATTGGTCATCATTCTACAGGCAAGAAGCACATAGGTAAGGAAAAGTTTCTGAAGGAATCAAAACTTGTAGAAATTCAGATCTTGCAGAAATTCAGACTTGTGAATTATAACATGGAGGAGGAAATACAGGCCACTGCATCTAAGAAGTAGAGAAACCCAGAAGTCCACTCCAGGCAAGAGGAGAGTTGCTGGGGTAAACACTGTCTGAAGCCTTCAGTTCTTTTCAAAACCTAATTAATGGCAAAATACATCGCGGTCCAATGAGACAGAGCTGCAGAAGTGCACTAAGGTGACCATTTCTGGATAAGGCAGTCTCTTGACTCATAAATACAGTGAAGCATTTAAAGTCACCATGGTTACCTTCAAATTCAAGCTATAGTTATTACTTCAGTAAAATCCTGGGCCTGCAAACCACTCTGAGATAAGAATAATAAGCCCTTCATTAGCTGGGCAGATACACATCACTCTACCTATCAGGTTGCATGACTTCCATTTTATATGGGGTGAATTTGAGCTAAGCAGCTTGCAGCTGAGCACCTGTCATTCTCAGGCAGTTGGAAACCTTGAGTTGTTTTGCCGAAGATGAGACTAAGGGCTTGACTGAAAGCCCATTGAGTTCAGCTGATGCTGAATCAAGCTGCCAGACAAGAGTGTCACCATAATGAAAGTACTGCAGGCCAAACCACCCAGTAGTTTTCCCCCAGCCATATATTTAAATCCAAATTAAATGAGGAATACGAGGGGAGCATCTGTGACAAATCAGTCTGTACTTAATCAGTATGAACTGTGATGTATTTTGGAAAAAACATGCTCTTGCGAGGTGTTACCTCATATGGTTACAACCTGTATCAGATGAAAAAGCTAAGAGTTCAATTTGTTTAAAAATAAAAGTATTAAGATATCCTTTACTATTTCTTTTTTCACACTTTATTTCCTCAGATGCAGAATGTTTCAAATCAAAATGGATGGGGTTTTTTTCCAAATACATTTTTGCCAAGCAACTTTGAAAAATATTACCCAGAACCTCTGAGCAATCCTGGAAAGAACCTGACTCTCAAAAAAATGTAACTATAGTCTTACTACTTTCAAGCTGACCTTAGAAAAATTGCAACTCACTTTTAACTTAGGATCTAAAGTAATTAAATGACAATTTTAGAATTGTGATAGGCTTGAAGTCTGAATATTCCTTATAAATCTGACTTAGCACACTATTTTTCTTGGTCATCCTAAAGATGTTTAACGGAGAAAGCAGAGTTGTTAAACACACAAAATGAGATTTTAATCTATACAATCTGTCTTTAAATTGCTGTTGTGTGGGAGTACAAAGTCTGAACTTCGCCATTAGCCATTTCCAGGGCAACAGACTGCAATGATGTAAATTCAGGATCATAACTTCACCATAGGATCAAGCAGCAGAATCTGAACAGTGATGGAAACCACTTATTTAAAAAATACTTTGTGAAGTGAAAGGAAAACATACAACAGTATGTATTCTCTGTTTAATTTAAAGTTTGGAAACAATGTCTTTATTGTGATAACACAAAGTTTCATGATACATAATGGAGTAACAGAAGAGAACAATGAGACAGTCAGGATCCATTATGAAAGGCAAGACAAAAGCAAAAGGCACATGGTTACGTGCCCCTCCATACTGCTGACAGAGTGTCACAGCACTGACCTGAAGGGACTTTCTCAATTTGTCTGCATTGTTTTTTAGTCCACCACCTTCCTACTGTGTCAGGAAATGAGAATGCCAGTTATTCCTGATTGCAAGGATTGAGTGAAATAATATCAGTTAGGAACTAAGCTGATACACCAAGTCTTTCACACACAATTGTTAACCTAGTGTCAGATGATAGTCTGGCTAGATTCAAGAAGAGTAATCTACTGAAGACCTCCATAACCTATGGTTAAATACTGGACTTCACTGTTTGGTTGATTTTTTCTTCCTTTTCTCTCTTCACCCTCCTCGCCTTTCAAATTTCCTCTTTTTTCCCAGGAGCACAAAATTTCCTTTAAAATGTGGCACTTTGGCCTTAGATACAAACATGACCAAATGCAGATGAACAGTTGACTTCTCATAGGTCAAGCAAAGGGAGACTTCTACATTCTTATTAATCTATACTGATTTGCAGACGTGTACCAAATCAAAAGTGCCAGATATCATGTGGATAAATGCAGTCAGTATCTACACCAGTTTTCAGGTGAGATAGAAAAGTATCCAATTAAATTAACATAGAACACTTTAATCGTATAAAAGGTACTGAAACAACTCACAATATTCAGTAGCAGCTCTTCATTATCATGTTTTATCTTGTCTTAGTGCAATATATCACAGAATCACAGAGGGATATCTCCAAGGATGGAGACCCCACAAGCTCTTTGGGCAACCTGGGCCAGTGCTCCGTCATCCTCACAGTGAAAGAGCGTTTCCTGATGTTCAGAGGGAACCTCCTGTGTTTCAGTTGTGCCCATTGCCTCTGGTCCTGTCACTGGGCACCACTGAAAAGAGCCTGGCTCCCTCTTCTTTGCACCCTCCTTTCAGGCATTTGTATGCATTGATAAGATCCCCTGAGCCTTCTCTTCTCCAGGCTGAACAGGCCCAGCTCTTTCAGCCTTTCCTCCTAGGATAGGTGCTCCAGTCCCTTCATCACCTTGGTGGCCCTTGGCTGGACTCTCTCCAGTATGTCCATGTTTGTCTTGTACTGGGGAGCCCAGCACTGGACCCAGCACTCCAGGTGTGGCCTCACTGGTGCTGAGTAGAGGGGAAGGATCACCTCCCTTAACCTGCTGGCAACACTCCTCCTAATGCAGCCCAGGACACCATTGGCCTTTGCTGCAAGGGCATGTGGCTGCCTCCTGTTCAACTTGGACCCAAATCCTTTGCTTCCAAGCTGCTTTCCAGCTGGGACGCCCCAAGCCTATACTGGTGGCTGGAGTTGTTCCTCTCCAGTGCAGGAGTTTGCACTTCCCCTTGTTGAACTATATGAGGTTCCTGTTGGCCCGTTTCTCCAGCCTGACCAGGTGCCTCTGGATGGCAGCACGACCCTCTGGTGTATCAGCCTCTCCTCCCAGTTTGGTGTCATCAGCAAATTTGCTGAGGGTGCACTCTGCCCCATCATCAAGATCATTAATGAAGATGTTAAACAGTATAATATTACAGAACAATGTAATATTACATGATACTATAAATAAGTGTGACTGAATGTAACTCTTCAAACCTCAGCTTTGCCTATGCACTTCAGCAGTCACCAGCCATTCTTTACCCCAGTAAAGGCACTGAGCCAAAATTCTTCAGATTCAATTCTATTGTGCCAGTGTTTTATCAAAAGATCAACTTGATCAATTTGAAGTATTTTTCAAAGTATTTAAGCAGTGATTTCGGTCACCACATGCTTTCTTTGAAGAAAATAATGAAAGTGCAGTGTTAGACAACGCTAAGCAAAACATGGTACTCTAAGGGACAGGGTCATTTCACAGTTACTACATTACTACAGTAGAGCATGAGCACAGTGCCAGAACTGCACCCTTACAATAAACTGCATTACCGATATAATTACAGAGAAAAACGAAGAGCACTAGTTTTTTTAAAAATAAACATGAAACTTTTTTTCAATATGACATCTTAGTCTTCTTATTGTTTCTGATACCTCTGCACAAAAAGATATGATAGGGTCTTTACCAAGTGGCTAGCTCATATTAAGTTGTAAAGTGGACTCTTCAAGATTATACATGGCATTCCCAGGTCCTAAAATCAATAAATGGTTGGGCATGGCATAAGTTGGTGCCCTAGGGAGGACAAAAGAAAAATGATACAAAAATTGGTTTAAAAGAGAGAAATATAATAGCAGCAGAAAGAAAACTATAACGATCAACCATCTGAACCCCTTATATTACACAGGTTATCGACTTGACCGAATTAGTGCCACATTTACATTCATAACTAGATTCCTGGACTATAGCAACTTGCACATCAGATGCTGGGACTGGGTTTGGTTAGCCGCTCTGCTGTAAGGGAAAGTGGCCTTACCAGTCGCATAAGGAGAGGTAAGCAGTGCTTCTTCCTCCACTCCTCCAGGTTCCTTGCATTTCCTCTCATCCATGTGATAGGACAGCCTAGTGGAAAGCTGCCTTCTCTTTCCTTCAGCACCTGCTGTGTTCTGGTAGGCATGGTGAATTTGGCAATCCCACCAACACCACCTTGGTCAGCTGTACTGCGAGTTTTCTGCTTCCAATAGGCATTGTAAGAGCAGATGGTGACCTTGTCTGTGTAACCTAGGTCTGTTGGTAGCTGAGTCCTCTGAGGTGAAGTGTCTTACATGAACCCACACTAATATTTAAAAAGAATACCCTCCAGCTGCTTGGATGCCAGCATCTTCCTTGAGACTCTCCTGATTAAGGTTTAGACAGAGCAGTAACTGTCATCAAAGTGGCTTATTCCTGTACCTCTTTGTTAACTAGAGATATAACACTGAGGAATGATGAGGTGCAGCACTAATCACTCTGCTTGGCTGATGCTTCCCCTGGATTATGCACCACTCCTGCAAATTTTAATAGCTCTTCTAGTTCTAGATACGAAATCTCTGATCTATGTTAAGCAGTGAAGGGCCATAGCCACATCACCTTTCAGTACATACCCATTTATTCGTGCACAATTACATTTTGATTGCTAGCAGTTAGCTGGAGTTTCAACCAGGCCATGGGGATTTTGAATTTCTCTCACTTTTTAATCAAAACATTATGAGTGCCAAGTCAAATGCCAAACAGAAGTCATGGCATCAACTTTATTGGCTTTATCAGCCAAACTTGTAGTCTCAGTCAAACAACTATATCAAGTAACCATATGCAAGATAACAGTTTACCTCTCTGGCAGTGTAAATAGACCTTGAAGTGAGTGTCAGTCACATCTGCTTTAGAAATACATAAAGTGCCCAACTGTTAATCAGAATCAGGATCTTAAATCCTTCATCAGGCACAACTGGGTCAAGATGTGCACCAGTTTTCAAAGACAGAAAAAACCATAGTTTTTAATGAAGTGACGAAGGATGGTATGTATTCATTGCCTCTACAAATCAAGTCACTTTGTAGGTGTATAACTTCAGACCCTCCCATTGTTGTGTCCACTGTCACTTGGCTTCAGAAAATTGCTTTTCAGTCTAATCAGCTGTTCCCATGTAGGCCTCTTAGCAGAGGAGCTTGTCCTGCTCTGCACAGTCCTTCAAGGAGAAGCTGGTGGCAGCCATGCACATTGCCTCTGGCAATTCTCCACTGCTTCAAGTCCCTGTGTGCTGCAAGTGTCCCCTTCGGTGGCAGCACAGGAATCAAGAAAGAGCCTTTGGACACCACAGGAAAATCCACGACAAAAAACTTCCACTCTTCATTGCCAGTTTGCATCTCTGTGGCTCTGCCTTTGTTTTTTAAAATATAAATGAAGATTAAAATTACCCACTTACAAAGCCATAGAACTGAAGGGAAGCACAGCTTTGTGGAGTCCACAGCTGGGCTGAAAATTCTGTAGTCAACCTCTTAGTGGAGATGAGTAATTATTTTTCATGACAAGCCTGATGTTGACTACACAACCTTTTAAAAAACTCCCTTGTTCTTATTTCTCATGTGCAGTCTCTGACCCAAGACGCATTTCCACAAGAAAGGTTGGAAATTAATTTCACAAGATGTTTTTGAGATTTAGGACTTTGAAAGGAAGTATGTTTTTCATTTGGGAGAAGGTCTAATATTTTTGAAGTTGTTTTTTTAAAGGGCTTATAGTTTTCAAATGTGTTTCTTATTAGTTTTTCATAAAAATAACACTCAGAATAACTTTAAAATTCTGGAACCCTTCACTATTGCTGCTGGAGAGGGTTCTGCTCTGAGAGTTTACATTTTTGCAAATGGTGCAAATTGTGTGATGTGATCATGGAGCGTTCACAAAGAACACTTGTCAGACATGCTATGTATGAATGATTGAGTGGGGCCAAAGGAGGAAATTTAACAACATTAACATCCAACATTTAACTTGAACCTTTCCTACAGCTTGTCAAATATTATTCCACAGTTCTGAGGCTGTTCTCTTGCATTTCCACGCTAAACTTTCTCATAAAGGTGTTTTGGGTTTTTTTAAGGTGGAAATTCCCCTCAGCTGTGTAGTTTTTTTGACAGTGGTAAATAATAAGCTTAGAGCACTCATCAGAGTTTAGATTTGCTTCTAGAACAGCTTTATATAATGTCAGAGTACACTTGCTGAGTTAAAAAAAGACAACACCAAAAGGACAATCATGAACAAAGCTCTTTTTAAGAAATACCAGATACAAACCCAGAAAGCTTCCACCAAAAGCCACTTGAAATCATTATTGACTTATTAATAGTAAGTAACTATTGCCATCTGCAGAGGTAACTACACCCTGGATTGTAACGTGCAGCTGCCTGGGCATACAATGACCTTCTGTCCCCAGTCCTCCATCTCCTGCACATGGTTTAAATACTTCAGTTGCAGCTGTTCAAGAGGAGGAAGCACTAGTTTTAAGAAGAACTAACCACAATTATTCTTGATAAAAATATTACACAGTTAAAAATAAGCCAGTAGATTGAAGGAAGCAGCATATTGTATTTTTATGGCTATGTTATAATGTAAGAATGAAAGAGCGATTGCAGTCTTTCGGTCTCAGACCAAAAGTCTGTTTAACCCAGCACTGTCTCTGACAGTGGCAAAGC
>NW_009207452.1:14391-22611 GCF_000690835.1 Fulmarus glacialis
ACGTACAAGAAAAGCATGTCTGATATTCTACATAGGATATTTGGCAGATGCCAGGTGGGGTAATTACATCTCCAGGGCCAGAATTGGATTTTCATTAATCAGTGTAAAATATGGCATAACTGAACTCATCTGGTATATCCAGGAAGGATTTTCTCATTAGGATTTTTTTTCTTGTTGTTAAAAATGCATAATTTCTTTTTATGACATGCTGGGATTGCTGAATCCCAGGCTTCATCAAAGTGGCGAAATAGAAAGACTGCATTCTGCGAAAACACACACACACACACACAAAAGTATCTTTAAGGAAGCAGCTCTGTTCACCAATTTAAAAAGGATCTTTTAACTTCTTCTTCCAACTTTAATCTTTTACTGCCTGGTTCTTTGGTCACTATTATAAGAAATACTAGGAAAAAGAGAGAACTATTAGATGAAGGACAATGGACTGAAGCTTACTCTCTTCAAAATGAATGGGAGATGTGTTGCTGGTGAACAGAGTCCTGACTCTTTCCTGCAGAGTAAAACAGTATGGCTTTAAGTGAAGCTCCAGATATACCCTGCAGGCATTTGAAAGAGGAAAAAAGTAAATGATGATACAGTTTGTGATAGAAAGCATAGTGCAATGCTTTGAAAAAAATGAAAAAAGAATTCTGAGGCAATCAACTTCTGACCATCTCTTTCTGTAGTGAGAAAGTTATGACTCATTATGGTTAAAGGGAAAATTTAATTTTTGGTTTTAAGCCTACGAAGCTAGCCAAAAAAATGTAATTAATTCCATACCCATCACTTCCACAGCTTCACATTTTCTTGATACAAGTCCTGAAACACTCTAAAGGAAATGTTATGGCCTGTAATACAGCACTAAGGGGTTCTTGAGCTGTACCAATTTCACTTATTCCCTAGGTACAATTGGGTACATTGACTGATTTTTTTCCCTTTATATATTTCCCAAACACAAATATTTATGTTTGTGTCTGATCCAAACTGTGTTCCCTTTTATGATTACCTTTACAGATCCCACTTTCCAGGTCTGGGTGCAGAAATTTCAGGGATATTTAATTGTTTTCTAATATAATCACAGTGGTGGTGTTGTAATACAGTGTGCTCAAGATCATAGAAACTGTCAGCATGATTGGCAGTGGTGAACCTGATTGTTTTTGTACTTAATCTAGAATGAAATTTCCTCGATTGAATGTATTTACTTCCATTGCAGTGAGAAAAAAAAATAAAAATCCAGACATTTGAAAATAAGCTGACAGAATTGATTCAAATCAAACTCCTATCTTTTAATCCTGCTTTTCAAGAATTGGTGAACTATCAACAATTGATCCTCTGTTCTTGCACTCCAGTCAAAACAAATTTAATCTTAAACTCAGCTTTATAGCTAAGCTTAAGTTGGACTTAAATTCATCAAGAGTTGACTAAGGTAATCTTGCAGGTTCTCACTAAATTGCTGAGAATAATTGAATGCATGGCCCATAATAGAAAAACTGTAGCTTGCATTTTTAATTAAATGAATTCTCATGAATTTAAATTAAGCATACTATGTTTATTTAATTGACTTGAATAGAAAGGCTCATCCCTTGAACCATTACTTGGAACAGCATTTGACACATTGTCTTCTGTGCAACCACTAGTGTGAATAAATGCTACTTCAGATGTGAGAGTTACAGAGTTAGCTTCAACTCATATCCCTTAAACAATGCCAGTGTGACAGAATTGCAAGTATATATATCAGAATTACATTAACAGTGTGTCAGTGTAAATTAGAAAAGGTCTTACGTTGGTTTGAGCAAAGTACACACGTGTATGTACTGTTCAAACTGCTGTCTGCTTTGGATGTGATTTTGGTTGGCTACTTATCAACAACATATCCTGTGGTCTGCATTTTAACTTTTCTTCTGAAGTTTGATAACGTCTAAGACTTCTTCTGCTGTCTCCCCTGTCTGCTCTCGATCTCTCTCTCCAGGGAGGACATGCTAATTCTTTATCCTAGTTGGCAGAACCAGCACTTCCCAGTCACTCTTAGTCAGAATTACATGTTTTGCCACTATTTTCCACACTAAAGCACCTGAGTTTGCAATGAGTCAAACCCAAGCTGTAAATTCTTTTCCAAGTTTCTGAATCTTTCTGTCTTGTTCAAGTAATTTATCATAATTTCCTTACAAGAAAATTAGGCAATGAAGTACATATCATACCGTGCTCCACAGAACTTTGGTTAATGGTGTCTCTATAACATGCAGACACTAAAATGGCAATGTCATACAACAAAGCAAGCCATGTGCTTGAGAGTGACCACACCTAAAGGTCTTCTTTTGAACTCAGGAGATTCTGTGTTCCCTACATGCAGATATTGCTTTGAATATTTTGGCAATCCAGCTGTATAACTGAAGGACTTACTGATTTTATAGGAAAACACAAGGTCAAGGTCAAGCCAAGTTCTAAATATTTAGTCATGCAATTCTTAGTTGATATGCAAAGTTTCTTCAAAATTTAACCCACTGGCCATGAATATGTCCTTTGATCTATCAATGTTTAGTATTTTGGTACAAATATTTGTATGAATGGAGCTGATAACAAATAAATCAAAGTATCCCAGAAGTAAAATGCATGTGCTCTGAAAAGATAAATTAGACAGACTAACAGGTTCTAGGTTTTGTAACATGATTCACTAATTCAGACAACTGTGAGGTCTGACTCTACAATAGAAACCCTAACTTCCTCTAAAACCTATGGGAATTGTGAACGCCTATTAGGGAATCATTATTATGTTTTACTCAAACATAAGAATTAGGAGATAATCAATGTACTTTTGAGGTAGGAGATATAAAATGAGACATAGCATTTTTTTTTCATAGGGCACAAATAGCCACAATTTTTAAGAGCCAGTCTGGTAACTGCTATAATTTAAACATGAGTAGGGCTTGCTGAAGTTAACCAGATCACAGAGGCAGTATATTTCAAGGGAGTACCCTTGCATTAGCGTCCAGGAAGAGCATATACAGGGGAGGAGTACCAGGCAAGCAAGCCACTGTTGCCACTTTTTTCTGCTCCTTGTGCTGCAAGTGCAAAGCAGGACTTTACCTGAACTCTTAGGCCCGTACTGGTACTGTGCCTACTGTTTTCCAAGTGCAAAACTGCAAAGCTGGAAATCATGAATTGCTACTGACTGAAAAGAAATTAACACAGTCAGTACCGGTATCTTTTTCTTCCCTTCTATAGCAGCTCTCTTTACCATTTACTGTTGCTTTTGGAGCTCTACTCACTTCTCAGTGTCTCAGGGCTGAAATTTGCTCCATTTTTACATTTTTTTCTCTCTGTAGCCACAGATCATGATAATCAAATAATACTGCTTTTTCTTCTACAACATTCTCAAATTATTTCTCTGTTTGGTCTAAGGGAAAAAACACTTTATCCCAGTCCATAGCAAAATTCCCAAGAATTTTAGTGGATCTAGAATTTCACTGAAACTTCGATAGGCAGCAAGGTACTTAACTGTATACAAATAGGTAGCTTCACTGAACTCAAGGGGACTAATCCAACTGTACAGGCCTTGCCATGATTTTCCTTCCTTTGGTATATTTTTAAAGTATTCTGCATATTTTACATCTTCCCGTCAAGTGTTCAGTTATTATTGCAGAGGAACTGCAATAGGTGAACCAGTAATCCATTCTGGAAGTGTGAGGAACTTCAGTTTGTTAAAAATGAACATGTTCATATAACAGCTGATGTGTAGTTCTTCCATCCAAGCTGTGCTCTGTTGGAGCACCAGTAAAAAATCCTTAACATTTGGTTTATTTAATGACAAACTAATCTTAATTGGAAATCTTCCAGACAACTTGGTTCCATCAGTTATTTATGCATAGCTCATTTTGTTTGGTAATAAAAATAAATGAAAACAAAATTCTCATAGTTTTGGAGAAAAGCAGGAAAAAGAAACCCTTTGAATCCAGCCCCCAGAAGACCAGACTGGAAATAGAGCCCATAGTTTATGTCTTCTTAAAAAGTCAGTTAATGGATAGCCTTCCCCTCTAACTTCAATGTAGTTGCCACAGAAACATCACACGTAATTTCTGATAGCTAGTTTATAATCTATATTGCCCCCTTTATGGCTATGAAAATCTATTGAAGCTTTTTTTCTGCAGCAATGCAATTACCCACTTTCTTCTTTGAATTAATTTATTGATGAATACAACTTAAGACTTGGAATAGCGCAAGAGGCAGAAGACTCTGCAAGAAAGGAAAGCTGTCATTATATGCCGTATGTTTATGCCTACATAGTGAGTTTCTTTTTAGTGCTATGTGGTGCTTTTAGGATATATCCATGAAAGTGCTGCAGTGGTGCAAATATCATTAATGGAAGCTGCATATTCACAAAAGCTGCAAACAAGTATAACTGAATTTGGGGTTTTGGATGGTTTTACAATGAGCTGCATTCATGACCTGGCTCCAGTTGCTAAACCACCAGCTTCACCCAACATCTCATGTGCCTTCCTCCCACCTTCTTATTTCAGGTGCTCCAGGCAATCCATAACCAATTCATTACATGAGTGGGCAGCTCTCTACACTACCTCTGCCAGGCTTGAATCCGACCCGTTTCCAGACCAGAGTCTTCCTAATTTTGTGTGTTATGCACAATGTCGGATGGCTGAAGGATGAAGGTGAGAGGATGAGTGGGAATTGCAGCCCGTAGTGTAGGATGCAGCTTCTCTGCTCCCTGTCAGAACTGGGAAGGACAACTTCAGAGTGATTCTCTGGTGACTATTTTATGCCTATTCTTTGCAAGCTATGGAGTTTCCCAGCTGCTGATTTATCAACAGTAAATCTTTGTAACTTCTGCTTCTTTTACCTTCCCCTCAGCCATAAGGGCCTGTTCTGCTCTGTCTACTTTGCAAGCCCATTTTAGGCTATTTGTATAATCATAAAGCTTTGTAGGTCAGGGCTTTACCAATTTTAGGGTTTATAAGTCAGGCCAAACAAAAAGAAATAAAGACAGAAAGAATCAAAGGAAATGGTCACAGATGAGAGGTAGCAAAAGGAACAAACCTTCCTCCCCATCTATAATTGACTGCAGAACAAAATCAGACTGGTTTAGGTAACCACAGGGTATGAAAATCAAGCTTGGGGTTAAACCTATTTTTCTGAAGACAGCAGGACAGTTTACCTGAATGCCACATTTGTAACAATGAAGTTTTATATGAGTGATCAGAGACTAAAAGAGGGAAGGCTGGCACTGGACTCACAGTCAGGCTGAAGGTCCCAGCTGCAGGTGCAAAAAGATTTCCACTTCCTCACAACATAGCATTTTAGAAAGGGCAATATTTTTCCCTAATAGTCTGATCACCTATTGGTGTTTCTCAGCATCCTAACGCTCTTTACCTCTTTAACAAAGACATGATCAAAAATTTTATTTCTTTTGATGTATTTCTTGACTAATAATTTCAGTAAAGTGTTTTTCAAAGACACTTTCAGTTCAACCTTAACAGCTTGCTTGAATCGGCTCTTAACCTTTCTTGGTTTCCACCAACGTCCTCCATATTAGGCTTTTGCCTTGCAAACCTTGGACAGGTAATTACACTTCCAGAACCAGTAGTGGCAGAACCTCTCCTGTCCCATGGTGAGGCCAGACTGCCTCCTTCTGCTGCCTCCTTCTCTTCTCCCATGCAGGCTTTTGCCCTCTTATTCTTGTTAACAGCTAAACCTTCGTTTCCTAGTTTCCACCAGAGTTGCTAATGGAAGCTGGCTAAGGGAAAGGAAAATCAAGACACTGTGGCCAAAATAAACAGAGCAGACTTCGAGCAGATCCTAGCAACTTAGCTTGTCACAGGCAACAAACAGGTAGGACTTTCCAGACACAGTAAGTACAAACAGTACAGCAAACCAGGTTGCTTACCTGGGGTAAGAAACTACGTCACTGGGAAGAAAATGAAGGCTTTAAGGACTCAGATGGAGGTTTACACCCGTCCACAACCATTCTTGGTGGTTCCAGTAGGAACTTCAGGCTGTGGGTAGGTTCTCAAATGGGGTTTGGGGAGGGAAGGGCTACATATGGAGAAAGGACTGCAGAAGCTGGGCACACAGGGTTTTGAGGCAGCACGGGAGGGAGAAAGACACCACAGCTCTATCCGGGAGCTCGTATCTCTCCTCCCCACAACTTTTCAGGAAATGCCAACGTAACATCCAACATGCTTTACACTAGCTTTGGCATGTTCGGTCCACTTCAGCATTTGTGACCAGTACCCCCGGCTCCCGACCCCTCGTAATGGGGTTAGCATAACTAACGCCATTTTATGAGGCAAGCAGCCATTTGTTGTGGCCGAGGGGGTCACATATTTGTTCCCTTTCCCTCATTATCAGGCCCTGAAGGTCCTGTGCACCAAGTAGACAAACCAAACAGATTTTCTTCCCCTCCCTACTGGCCTCAAGGTTCCTGGGCGCCAGACCAATTACTCCTTCCTTACCGGCCTTGAAGGTCCCAGGCACCTGGCCAACCCGGTGGTGATGATGGCCCCATCACAGAACAGGGAAGCGTAACAGCACCCTGAGCACTGTCCATAATATCAAGCAGTTACAAGTCCTAAATGGGGAACTTGGACTGGAGCTGCTGCTGGACAGTGAGACCCGGGACCCTCCGGTGGCCAGGGACACCTCCACCGTCATCTGCTTCCTCCGCGGACTGAGTGACTTGTTTTCTTCCATATGATTTTCGAGTCTAGATTATGACTGTTACATTGATACAGCAAACCATGTGTTAAGATCTGACCTGATCTGCAGAGGGTCCAGGTGATTATAAGTCTAAGTTAAGTTAGGATCTAGGTGATGAGAAATTACAAGTTAAGTTGTATTATAAATTCTGTATTACGCCACTTATAGATTGTACTATACTGATTCTGCTTGTAGAAATCTTGTGCCATTCTAATAACAAATTCTGTGCTACTCTAATCATAATACCCTGTTAAGAATATAAAGCTTTAATTGTAACGATTTAGTGCCGTCATCCTTCTGCCAAGGACCCCTAAAAGAACCCGTCTGTCCCCTTAGATTTGGGTGACAGCATTGTCCGCTTCAGCTTCTTATGTTCTTCATTAATGCAAGCTTCCCACCTCCACACAGTTACATCTTTGGCATGTAGTTTCATTCCTCAGTGTCAAATCTCTAGAAGTGGTGAATCTCTGAAACTACCAGCTAGGACACGTACTCCCCAGGACAGATGCACCTAAGCCAAAGAGAAGCCATTGCTCTTACCTGAGTGTGTGCTGTGAAGGGCTGCTACCTGCACTGGGCCTGTATTTGTTATTCAGCAAAAGGTTAGAATAATGCTCCTTCACTATCTCAAGATAAAGTTTAAATGTGCAACCTCTAATGTGCTTCAGCCGTAACAGCTGATCGGTGACAAGCCATGGAGGAGCGAGGCAGGGAGAACAGACATCAGCAGTAGTAACTATGTATTTCTGAGGCTAATGATCTGACCCTAATGCACTAAAGTTGGAATTACTATCACAGCTTACCAGGGGTTTAAATATCAGGGGCTGCTTACATCTCACATCTTTCCCTTCCAGCTGCCAAATTTTCCTTAAGCTGACAGGCTTGCAAAGCATTCCCAGAGATGTAGCAGCTGGTCAGGAAGGTGCAGAGACATGGTAGCAAGCTGATTCCACTCAACAAATGGAAATCCTATGTGGACCACTGAAAAAGGCAGTTTCATGGGGAGTTAAATAAAAGGGGATTTGAAAAACAAGGTGAGTTGCTCAAAACCTAGGCCTAACAGAGAAGGCTTAATCTTTTATTAGCCTGCAGCATGTATGATTTCATACCATTTTAACCACACTTGCCTCAGACATTTTAACCTTGAGGAAGGTAACTACACATGCTGCAGGGTAACAGGGAATCTTGCTTCTTACCACCTGTTTCATTATTTTTTGGCCATATATCCCGGTATAGCATTTTAGGGAGAGACACTGTGCAGCAGCGTACCATCTCTGTCGCTCTTCATCAATGTGCTGTGTCTACACTGCTCCATTTCCCCTGGTGCCTTTGTAGCGGGAGCCTTCGTGTAGTCCTTTGTGTCGCGACGTTGCACTTCACTTGGCCATTTCCGTCCCTCGCCCTATGCCCCTGCGCTCAGAAGCGGGGCCACTTATGGCAACGTATTGCTCCTGCCAAGCTCGGGGGACCCCTCCCTGACAGACTCTGCTTGACCCGGCACAATTCGTCAGCGTCCGC
>NW_009207453.1:0-21046 GCF_000690835.1 Fulmarus glacialis
GATAAAGATATTGAACAGAACTGGCCCCACTACTGGGCCCTGGGGAACACTGCTCATGACCGGCCGCCAACTGGATTTAACTCTATTCACCACAACTCTTTGGGTCTGGCCATCCAGACAGTTTTTTACCCAGTGAAGAGTATACCCATCCAAGCCGTGAGCAGCCACTTTCTCCAGGAGGATGCTGTGGGAAATGGCTAACTTGGTGCTTTTCATGGCCTAACTTTGCTTCTCACTGTAGGCGGATGAGGTTTTCCCACTGATCCTAGACAGTGAGTGCCACAGTTACATCAGCAAAAAATTTCATTGTCTGTCTCTCATTTTTAAACACAGTAACAGTGCAAGTCTATCTACATACCAGCAATAAGCAAAAAAAGACGCTGTCTCCTGCTAGTCAAGCAGCAGTGCAATTCTTTCTCTTTAGGAAGAGATTTTTTAATCTAGAGAGCTACTGTGTGACTGACCTCCTCAAGTCACTGTCTGAGACAAGAATCTAGTGTATGCTTTCTTCCTTGTGAGCTGGAAGCCACTTTAAATCTGCCAACACTTTTGCTTAGCTTTCCTTTTAGAGCAGAGCCAGCTGTTCTTCTGGGTCTCTGGAGTATCCATATGTTCTCTTAAACTCTCCTAATAGTTTTGGCTAGAAAATAGGGACAGTAGCTGGACTGTTTCCCATACCAAAAGTTTAAGAAGCTTGGGTATTACTACATTACTCAGACATGCCCATGGTCATAGTTCAGTTCCTGCTTCCCCTTACTTGAGACTTCACCAGAGCTGTGTCCAGGCTCAGTTCATGGAGCAATGCTGGCTTGTGGAAATCCCCTGACACAGCCCACCTGCTCTCTGTCTGCACTTTTGAGAGGTGGTAGCAGTCGAATGACAACTGGTTCTTCTGTCATGACCCCCTTATCTCACCCAGGAAAAAGTGGAACTGATTATGCTCTCAGAAATTAAATAGGAGTTAACGAGGCTTGTTTGAAGCCAGCAATGGGAGTCACAAAGCAGCTGGTGATTAGAAGGGCTGTGGAAAGAGCTCTGCTTAGCCATTAATCAGAGGTAAATAAGAAAACAAGTAATACTGATCTAGGGATTTTTTCCTCCCTTTTCTAAGTATGAAATTTATGTTTAGGGTTAAACAAAACCTTTTTAGAAGTGAGACAGAACAGTTTAATGAAAGGTTAATGATATTAAACAGAAGACAGAGAAAATAAGAGGGAAGCAAGTCTTACTCAGCTTGTAATTGTGAGATTTGGTCACTGGTCATGGGCTTCATTCCATTCCCTGTCGAAGGATGCAAGAACCTGCACTGCTCTTCTCCCAGAATGATAACTGTTGAGACCAAGCTGTCATCTGCTAAGCGAATACACGTTTACAGACTTGTTCTACCCCTCCTACTCTCAGCACAACGAGTAATCAAATATCTTTCCCCTGAGTTGAACAACATCAAATGGAGGGTTATTTCTGCAGGCTCTTGTAGCCTGCTCTATCTGGGATGTCCACCAGAAATGATGATGGTGTGTTTGAAGACAGAGATGAATGCAAATGTGTGATGTTCTCAGTACAGAAAAGACATGGACCTGTTGGAGTGGGTCCAGAGGAGGGCCACAAAAATGATCAGGGGGATGGAACATCTCTCCTATGAGGACAGGCTGAGAGAGTTGGCGTTGTTCAGCCTGGAGAAGAGAAGACTTCGGGAAGACCTTATTGCAGCCTCTCAGTACTTAAAGGGGGCTTATAAGAAAGATGGGGAAAGACTTTTTAGCAAGACCTATAGAGATAGGACAAGGGGGAATGGTTTTAAACTAAAGGAGGGTAGGTTCAGACTAGATAGAAGGAAGAAATTTTTTTTACGATGAGGGTGGTGAAACACTGGCACAGGTTGCCCAGAGAGGTGGTAGATGCCCCATCCCTGGGAACATTCAAGGTCAGGTTGGACGGGGCTCTGAGCAACCTGATCTAGTTGAAGATGTCCCTGCTTATGGCAGGGGGGTTGGACTAGATGACCTTTAAAGGGCCCTTTCAACCCAAAACATTCTATGATTCTATGATATACTAAGCATTACTGGGCTATTCAGTACATTTCGTCACCCTACTGGGACAGGAACATGTAGCCACAAGGTGTGTTTTGAGTAAACTTGAGTATAATACAAGGAATGGGGTTTTTGTCATTTTTGGCTGTGTGGGTTTTTTTTGTTTGTTTGTTTGTTTTTCTTTTTTTTTTTCTCCCCAGAAATGACAGCTGACTGACTAAAGTGAGTTTCCTGGAATGATTCTGTCCCCTGCCCAGGAAATATGGAAAGTAACTTATGGAAAAATTTGTATAGAGAAGAATCTCAGAACTAAAATATTTACCTGTTGTCCAGATAGTGGATAAAGGAATTTTCATTTAGGGTTACTTATTTTTGTATTAAGCCAATGCCTTTTATAATGGGCAAAATTCTCTGAGTAAGTGTGTTCATTCATGTTTCTGAATTCAAAATTTTATGGTTTTTTTTCCTTTCAAGTCCTTAACTTCCTTGGAATAATTCCTTCTATAAACATTCATACCCATAAATTGATGTGCTTATCATGCGATGAAAATGGTTGCAAATATAGCCAAAGTAAATTTAGTTTGCTCTTTTATGAATTAACATGCTGAAGTATTTGTCCAGTTCAGACAGAGGCATTGTCATTCCTTGTTTTACCTTGTGGCTCTGACATTGGTTCCATCATTTGTGGCATTCCAAAAAAAAGAAGATCCTAACATAGGAGAGAAGAAAAGAGTGAAGAAAGCTAATGAATATTTTTTTCTGAAAACATAATGTGTATTATTATAGCCTTCTTGTGAACTACAGTGTTCAAAGAGGAACTCTGGACCTGTCCAAGAGTGCCAAGACCTCCCTTTCCTAGACCTTATTTTATTAATTTTCTTGGACTTGAGTAATGAACTGAATATAATATTCAAGTAGTGTTCAGTATCATGATTTTATGTAAATGGCATTGCATTTTCAATTATCTTTTCCCTTCTTAATGAAGCCTATTTTTGACTGCTATGCACTAAACAGGCACCCTTAGTGAGCTGCAGAGTGATAGCATGCAAGTCTTTTCAGTGAAATGTGAAATGTTGATTGGAAATTATCAGTATGTAGGTTGTTTTTTCTCCTTACCACTCTTTGTTCCCCTGTATTAAATTTTCACTGCCCAGTTTATTTTGGCTTTCTTCATAACCGTACTGTGACCTCTGTCATCAGTATGGTATTTTTTTTTCCCCTGCCTTGTGTGTCCCCTCTGTTTACTCCACAGAACTGAACAAGACCAATGTTGATCTGAATGTCTATTCACAGCTATGTTTACTGGCAGTATTTTCCCATGACAAAACTGTTGTTTTCTTTTCTCTGCTTTTAACCAGTTCCTGATCTGTAACAGGACTTCATTTTCTAACCAGTTACTCTATTTTCTCTTCCCCAGTTTTCTGTAATAGTTCTGTCCAGAATTAACTTTGTATGTGTGGAAACTGCCTTTAGACATCTGACTAATGTCTTCCATAGTCTTAGACTTCTAGGGAGGATCTCTGGATCCACTGCACCCAGAAGAAGGAAAGAGATGATACCCAGCATAGGATATTTAAGGCAAGCAGTGGTGGCCATGCCATGACACTGTCAGTTAGTCTTCCAGAGTTGAGGGTAAGGAGGAAGCTCCTCCAGAAGACCAGAGACATGCTCTTTCTAAACTGGTAAAACTCCTGCAGTGAGTTAGGTGGTATGAATACTTTCCACTTTCAAGGACACCTGCTTCTAAACATTTAATTCAGCCAATTTAATTCTACCTAAAGGATTGCACGAAACAGTGCTTTCTCATGTGGTGGATCAGCCTCAACTTTTGTAGGACAAGACAAGGAAGCCCTGAAAACATCGATGCAGCAGTTCTCCCTCTTACTCTGATCTGATCTGATAAACCTGCAGTGTAGCAGGAGACTGCAGAAGTTTCTTCTACTTGGGGTCCGTGTGCCTCAGGGATCTCCTATAGTCTGGATCATTCTACCTTGAAAGGGTAGTTCAGAAGAATTTCTACTGAGTTGTCTTTTATTATGTTTTCATATAAAAAGGCACAATTCTTACCTTAATTAGCAAATATCAACTGGGAGCTTATATTGATACATTTATGCATTCAAGTGATATTCAGACTCTTATCTGGATTATGGAGATGTATGCTGGAAAATTGAGAGAATGGTGATGCTTCATTAGGTGAAAGGAACTTTGCGGACTTCGTGTAGAGAACACATCTTACGAGGATGTTGATGTACGGTGAATATATCTGATATCTAGGTATTACAACAGCTTTCAGGAATGGAAAACAAGAACTATGTTAGATCTAGAATCATGCCTCTAATTTGCCAGGGGTGTGAATGTTTGGCTAATATGGAAAAATGTCTTCCTTGTTGTATGAACATTTGTTAGAGATCTAGTTCTGTTCTAGGATAAAGGACGTGAGTACAAGGCTGTCCTGCCTAATGGAATTTTTATTTTCCAGCTATTCCTCGTGGTGATAACTCTTACGAAACAGCATTCGACATATGTGGGACTTGGCAAGAAAACTTCAGACTTGGTTGTTTTTCTGCTGCTACTCATACATCAGAGAAGTGGCATATTGACACTGAGTGACAGACGAACTTACCTATACCAAAATGCAACCACTCACAGATATGTAAAAGAGAGAGCAGAGTAACTGGTCTGTTAGGAGAAAGCATCAGGAATGTTCAGGGTTTTTTGTGTTACCTTCTAACCTATTTAACTGGAAAATACTTATTTTTAATGAGTACTTTGCTTGGTCTATATGAAATGTTTTCTAGGTGAGAAACATAACTGAACATGAGTTTTCTGCAGGTATACTGCAATTATATGAAGAAATGACCTATCTTTACTTAAATGAAATAATACTGGATGCCTATAGCATTCTTTTGGAATAACCCATCTCCATGGTTTTCACTGAGTTATGTTTGATGGTCTTATTGCATTCAGTTGTAACAAATCACATGCAAGTTGTAGAATTCAACCATATTACAGTATGTTTCATGATACTGAAAATACTTAAAATATTTTACATAATCTCGTGTATCAGCTAACTTAAAGGCTGGTGAATGACAGTGTGAGTGTAAGTTTATTTTCTGCCTAAGTGAATATTGGTGTTTATTGTCTCTTCTAAGAGTCAAGTCTGCTATCAAATTAATGGACCCTACCAGAAGGCTCTGAAATGTCAGCCCCCAATGAATTTAGCAAGATAGTTCAGATCCTATTTTTGAGAATATGAACACAAAACCAATAACTCATTCTCCTAGGGGAAAGAGGGAGAGAGAAAGACTTCAACCACAAGAGACACAATCTGCCCTATACTGAGGAACTGTATCAAATCAAGTATCTTCCTCCCAGGGCTGCTATTGATTTGTCCAGATTTTATCCAGCAGTTATGTCAGTGCTGTATCTTAAAATTCCTAATCGTGGCAAAGGATAGCCTTTATGGATACTAAGAAAGCACAGGGAATGATGTAGGGTGTTTTTTCACTAGAAGGTAGAGAATTAGATTGACAGAAACTTGCCACTCAAATAATTGTCTCCATGGGGCATAACTGCATATATGGAGAGAGTTGGGCAAAAGAGAGGTTCTTGGAGTGCTGTGATGAATCAGCCATGATTTTGAGGTGATAGTTTTTCAGAAGTACTACCAGAGTGAAGGATAATGTACTTCAACTTCTGGTATTTGTTATGTGCCAGTAAATATTCCAGTAAGGACACAGGGCACTTTTTTTTTTGTTTGTTTGAACACCTTAATATCTCTTCCTGCTTTACTTCTCTGCTTTCTGAAATGGCGCTACTCATCATGTCAGCTAATTCATATTGAAGTCTTAGACAGCCAGTCGTAGTTTCATATCTTTGAAACTAAATTCCGTTATAAAAGTGCTGTTTCAGACTTATGAGCCGGGGGAATTTTTCCACCTCCCTCCCCTCCTCCTGGAAGTGGCCACAGCTACTATATGAATTGTATGTCTTTTCTTGCCTCTGAATACTGTTCTTACTGATAGCTTCTGAGGGAAACAAATTATTTTTGAGCCAAAAATAACTGAAATTAGCATGAAATCTGGATTTCATCTAATACTTCTATCTATAGCTAAATGAAAGAAGTTGCAACCTTTATTTCAGCGTTGTCTGTACATGTCTTAAACCTTTGTTGAATTTCTGTTTGAAGAAAATAAATTGTAGTTGAGCAAACTTGTTTATGAGATTTTGAGGTTAAATAGTTTTGGAGCCATGTGTTGTTTATTTGAAAAGGCTTTTTGAACAGTGGCCTACTTGTAATAACATTTACTGTTGAGAATCTTTTGTCGTTTGACTTGGTGAATGAAAATGTGTGTTGCATTTTTGAGCCTGGCCCCATTTGGATGCTTGCACTTCCAATCTTCTTTTAAAACTGCACTCTGGTTTACCACAGCATGTAACTAGAACAGTGGCACCTTTAAGAGTGATGTGCCATGACACCTGGAGAAGTCACTTCTGAACATGAGTATCTCTTACCTAAGCTGAGTCCCAGTTAGTGTGTGATGAAGATTATAGCCAAGGACAGTCACAGCCTTCAGCTACTGCCTTTCCCCTTCCTGTTTAGATCTGTTTGTTTAGCCTCCAAAGTTATTTAGGATGGAAACTGTGTTTCTCTATTTTTCTGTATAGAATCCAGCAGAGTTTCAAAGCGTTGCTGTGATGCTGATAGCAATGTCGTGTCATCACCTGGCTCGCATCAAGTCAGTTCAAGGTGAAGACTCCTGCCTACTCTAGGAGGAGGAAAGTACTGGTCTTGTACCTTCAGGCAGTTTATTGCACAAAGACCAGTTATCCATAGTTAAATCTGTAGCTGCAACAATGCTATTTTTAGGACTGGCTTTAATTGGATTGTCAATTCTAAGGCAAGAGAAAAAAGTATACTCTCACATCTTGGAATAAGATTTGAGAATGACTGAGATGTCTTCAAATCTGAAATGTCTCAGTCTAAACACAGATTTTGGAAGACAACTGGGTGGGTTTTTTAATATTTCAAGTAAACAAACAAATATATGCAGTATTTCACTAAGTCTCTTGGCCTGCCAAGCAACATCCATTATAGCACTGAATTTTAAACATTAGCAGATATTGAAATTGGCCTCTATAATAGACCATCTGCAAGTCAGAAATAATTAACAGGTTGAAGAAATATCCACTGTTTGAAATGGGTAACATTCTTGTTTAGCAAAGCCAATAGGAGAAAAGACAAAATTAGACATGACAGATGAAGTGTTTGTATTCCTAAATAGGAATGGTAATTCCAGTGTTTGGGAGAGCAGGGAGCATACTGGGGGGGGAATATTCTTTGCTTTTTCTGAGAATTGTCCCATCAGTTCATTCCCTCTGAATTCACTCACTTGATCAGCATCATATTTTTCTTTAAGTCTGTTTTGTCTTTTTTTCTTTCTTTTTTTTTTTTTTGTTTGTTTTTTCTTCCCTGGATTACTAACTGCTTCCCTTGTGTAGAAAAGCATTGAAAGTATATGCAAAGTCACTCATTAAGAAAGGTCTGTATTATTTCTCAGTCAGCTTTCTGGGAATTTGTTCTGTGGGAACCCGAAATTTCAGCTTCTTTACAATTCTGATGTGGAATGAAAGTTTGAAATTCAGCAATAGATGCAAAATGTCACAGATGCATTGTTTCAGCTAACTCAGCCTTTTGGTAGAAATTGAGTCTTGTCCAGATGTCAACTGGCGAGAATATAATGATGGAAACTTAATCTCATTTAGATGGAGCAGGTCTAAATGCCATTTAGACTCTACCAGACTACTAACAATAGCAGCAGATGCCTCCTGTTTGTGTTTTAAAACAAAAGGAGCAGTGACTGTATTTTCTGAAGGGTGTGATTATCTTTGTGTACATATACTGAGTCTGCCTGATAAACGACACCCTTATTATGCCCTAGGTCCTGCTCTGCTTGGTTTCTGGAGCAGAGTAGTTATGAGTCCAGAGCAGGGTCTAAGACAAAAATGTGATCACCAAGAGAACTGAGGAAGTCAAAAAAAGGAGAAGGCTAACCATGGAGCATGGGCTTGGGCGTCCTGGACTAGGCCTGAAGTTTTAAGACATATTAATCTCACAAATCAATACTTGTTGTTTAATTGATATGAACTAAAATAAATATTCTAAAACAAAATAAAATAACCATAAAATAATGCTTGATGTTCTTCTTTGGATTTGTTGTTTGGTGATTACAGAAGTGTCTTAACGAATCTCAAAGAAGTTCTAAATTTCTGACAAGTTTGGGAAGTGTCGTACCTTCCCATTTTCCCATAGAGTAGCATGTGGGGACAAAGTTTGGGGAAAGACAAGGTTGTAATTTTGCTGACAACAATTTAGAAGCTCCTAAAACACGATAAAGTCTTGGTGTTTGGTTTTTTTTTTTTTAAGGATCCTGAGCTGGTTTTGGGAAAGTGTTTCATTTTCCTCACCTTTGCAAATTGAAAAGTTGAGTAGATTGAATTGATGTTGATGTAGAGTACTTGCAGAAACTATTCAATTTAAATGCAAAATAACCATTTGTTTTGGAATGTAATGATCTACTTAAGGTCAAACTAATCTTTTTTTTTTTTTTTTTACTGTGAACAAAACACTCCAGCCTCAAATTCATTTTTGGCAGCTGTAAAAATGCTTATGTTTTCTATTCTCCATGCCAAGACTGACATGTGAAAAGAGAACTTTCCAATAATGTTCTTTCCACAAAGAGAAGCTTGTACTTCCCATGTTGGTTAGCACTTTATTTTTCAAATCCTCTGGGAGGTCTTGGCATTTCCTTGTCCTCTCTATTAAAAATATTTAAAATCACCTATATAACCTTTTTTTAAAAAAGAAAAGCATTTCTCCTCAGATCCAAGACTCAAAATTCTGTAACAAATACTAGACGTTGCTTAGCAGCCTTAATAGGCTTTTGCAATCAAGCTGCCAGAAAAAAAATCACATTTGTGTGAGATTTCTGAAACATAAGGACAACAAAAAAGTATAAAATTGCTTGTTTTCAGTAAACTAATGAGCTTTATGAATCTGAAAGTGAGTTTACTACTTTTTCTTTTAAATTCTCCAAGTATTTTGCCTACTTCTAATATGTAGCTTGCCAAGTGATGTATGAATTTGGTTTGTTCTGAACCAAAGTATTTTTGCCTCTTGTGAGATCGCAGAAACTGATTCAGTTAAGTGGAATAGTTGTCATATTCTTTTCTCTGTTTAAAACCCTAATTCCAGTTTCTTCCATGGGTGTTCATTTTATTTTAGGAAAAATTTATCATCTAAGATGATGAAAGCTACAATTTTCTCAGCAAGCTGTCAAACAACGGTTCTATTATCCTGTCATTTACACATGAACAAAATGTCTGTTCGAACTAATAATAAATTTGCCTTCATTTTAATGAGACTAGTTATTTCTTGCTATCTCAGGGAAGACTGCAGAATACTATAGGAAGTGCAAACTGAGAAGGCAGTGAATGTCATTTTAGCCTATCTTCTGTTTCATGGGAAACCCATCACAATCTGAATATCTTTACTGATGTATGTAAAGTAGGGTAAATGAAGATCTGCCCGAACTAATGTTTATTTAACTACTATGATTTAAGTATGATAATATGTGAGTTTGAGTATGCTAACTCCTGTGGACTGCTGGGTCAATAAACAATTAATGCGATAGGGGATTCATTGTAAGTTTATCACTGCTGTTTACTTTTTGTTGGTCTTTTTTTTCTCTTCTTGCTGTGAATATTCCTAAAAGACAGGATTTTTTTTTATGTTCCCTTAAATGTTTGAGGGAGATAGCCACGTGAGCATGCTCAGTGTAAATACATAAATATTTCTATTTCAGATTCTCTTTTGGGTTTGGGAATGAGGTTAGTCAAAGGGAGGGGGGGAGAACGGAGAGCATGCAGTCATCTGGAGAAAAGATTAAACGCTCTTTGATCACAAGCAGCAGGACTGATCTTCCCTTACTGTGTCCTGCAGCTCTGATTTTAAAGTCCTAGAGCTGAGAAATACATAGCTTCTTCCTCTTTTTCTCTAGTAGCAGCTTATCCTACCTGTGTGTTGGTGGGTGTTATATAAAGCTGTAAAAATGGCTGAACTGGAGAGAGGAATGTCTTGCACAAAACACAATTTTCATATAGTATGTCCCTGGGATCATGCAGACAGTTGGCATTTGCCTTCACTCCAGAGCCAGATGCCTTTACTCCCTGTGTAGTACGTGGGCAAAGCTGGGTACCACAGAACAGACCGGAGCCATCCTGGCCAGGCTATGGGAAATGCTAGAGGCAGGGAAACGTCCTGAGCTCTGTCCCTAAGACAGCTAACTTAACGGTGCCTCCACTTGTAATTCATGGCTGAAAGATAGGAGCTGAAACTTTCCTCCCAGAAATGAAATGGGATACACTTCAACACTCGTGATTGCATTATTTTTCCTCCAGTGGCTGGGGCAGTGAGTAGAAACCGTAACTTTTTCCCGCCGGCTTGGGAGCAGTGAGTAGAACCCGTATCTTTCCCCTGCCGTATTGCCCTAGTCACTGGCTTGTAGCTGGCATCCTGTGGGATCCCTATTGATTATCTCTATAGTAGTGTAATTTCAGCTGCATGGGGAGTACCCGGAATCTCTACCCAAACATTTATAGAAGTCACCTGGAAGGCAGGAAATGAGAGTTTGAATCTCTTTGGGCAAATGCTGAGGTTGAACTAATCTTGCCTAAATCCTGAAACAGAGCCCTGGCTCCTGAGCTAATGTGTAGGGAGGAGAGGTGGGCATGGAAGAGTAGGACTGGGGAAAAACAGGTTTTGAAGGGCTGACATAAACACTGGGTCACTGGGTCACAGTGGGTCAGGCCAAAGGACTGTCTAGACAAGTAATCTCTGTCTGAGAGTATCCCAGTCACCACGCCAAACCCATGTGACAGCTTGCTTTCTGACAACCCTGATAATCATTCTCATAAGTTCTGTTTAAATGATACAATTCCCAAACATGTGTCCTATGCCAAGATCCCAGAAGATTGGTTAGGTTATTTTAACAAATACTATGTCCATAACTGTCTATGTAACGTTTACTCCAAGAATTCCCAGCCCTTTTAATTGTGCTGTCCAGGCATCCTGAGTTCTGGATTAGTCTTTGTGCCTTGATGGATGCTTCACAGTCTGGGCTTGAGCTGGAACTTAGAGGTTCTGAACTCAGTAGTGACTCATGTGCAGGTTGCCGGGAAGAAATGGACTTCGGTCCTGTGAAACCTGTTTTCAACTTCAGCTTTAGCAAGTGGTAGTGAAACACTTTCATCAGAAAAATTCCAAAGAGTTCTAATCACAATAAAAGTGGAAATAGATTCACTTCCAATTTCTCCATCAAGTGTTGTCAGAAGTGACATGTTCTCACAAAACTGTCAACTTTTTTAATAGCCACCAGACATCTCAAACAGAAGCTTTTGGAACTGGGGATTTGATGGAAAACTTGGAGTGAGGAGTTCATGCACAACTTACAGGCACCAGTAGAAGAAATTTTAAATAATGGAGTTATTTGAACCTATTCGTTACTGACAGTTTAGATGTGTTGTTTTGTTTACTTGTTTATATTTTGGATTTTCATGACACCATGCTTGGAGTAGGGGTTGTAAACCAGAATGTCTCCCATTTACTAGACTTTTCTAAATTGCCAGAATAAGAAGCTAAGCAATTTTTTATGACAGCTTGGTGGATCAATGGATCTCAGTTCCATGTCTCCCACTCTTGGTTTTGGCTGAAAAAGATGTAGAGATGGTGTCTCACATCTTAGATGTATTCTTTTGTTTATCCTTTATTTCAATAGGAAAGATATAATTACCTGCATTCGGCGTGTTTCAGTGTTGGCCTTAAAAAGAACTTGTGTGACAAAGGAAAATACATATACGACCCAACCACTGATGTCCACTAGAAAACAAGCTGTATAACAAGTTATTGAAGTATGCTTGTCTTATTGACATTAACTAGAAATTAAGGAATTTCCACAATTTTTTTTCACTGCTAGAGAATGGAGGTGTCCAGTAACTAAGGCAGTGAGTTGGTTTCTTGAATGGGAATTGCTTAGCTGCTTCTTCTCCTAAGTCTTAGCCCTCTCCACCTCCTTTCTGATCCTTTGTCTAAGCTTAACGTTATCAGTAGTGCTTCCCTTAAAGAGATATTTGTAGAATACTGTTTTAGCCTCTAGGTTTGTTATTGTGTTGTAAATTGTGTTCCAATTCTCCTGCAAACCTCTGCAAATCAGCATGATACTTAATGTGTGCTTCTGAACAGCTGTGGAAGATGTTATACATGTAAAACTCCTGCGCTTTAGGGGTGAGCCTGCTTTATTTTATTTGTATAAAGTTATGTTTTGTTTGTTTTTTTCTTCCGTTCCCTTTCCTATAGAGAAACAGTTTCAAACAGTCTGATCTAGGTTTAATTAAGAATTGGTTGAACTACTGCTCATTCATAGTACAAAAAAATGGAATAAGTAGCTATAATATAGATACCAATTCTTTTTCAAAAAATGTTTATGCTGTTCAATGTCTATTTGTTCCTTTTGTTTAATTCACTGTGTAAATAAAGTTAGCAGCTAACACATGCAAGACCTAATTCCCCTCTTAGCTATGTTGTTGGTTGTTTTTCCAATAGGATCTCAGACTATATATTCCTTTCAGATCTTGGTAGAAACTTCAAGCTCTAGAAATTCCAATTAATGTTCAACATTATGCCACAAGGGAAGAGTAAGGCCACAGGATGTTTTGCATTCCCCTGCTCTGTCTGTCCTTGCGCCGTTTCTGGTACCACAATTGTATCTGTGTGTGGCGGTAAGAATACATCTTATCCACCAAATACCTGGTGCAAAAGAACTCCTTTTGCCACTGAAAATACTGGATTATTCTTTTATCACCCATTTATACAGACATTCTTGGTTGGTCTTTTGTGGTTTTGAAAATGTAAAACTTGTGTCAGCTCTACTTTAAAAAGAAGAAATAAAACTGTTATATTGGATTGTGAAGATGAAAAGATTCCCTATCTAAAACTTCAGAAATCAGAGAGCATTTCTTGTTTCCACGTAGTCAGCACCTCTATCATAACTGCCAGGGACCAATTCCTTTCAGGCCAGAAGGGGAGATGCTGTACAGCTAAGTGCGCCTAAGGGGAGACCTGTCTCAAATTATTTGCTCAAATGCAGACTTTGTGTGAGACTTTGAGTAAATGAGCTTTGCTTCTGAAAAAAAGTTAATAATAATAAAAGTAAAGCATTTCACCAACCTCTCTGCCTCGTTACTTTTTTTTCTCATCTAGACAATGCAGAACTTATTAAGAGAGACACAAAATATGATCTTTCTGTAAGTGCTGTATACAGCTTAAAGGGTAGGAAATAGCAGTGGGTGAGTGTCCACCAGAGCTACCGCCTTGGGATTTGCCCTCCATGCACTTATTTTCCCAGCTTTGGTGATGAACTAAAGTAGGGGGGCTGTAGGAAGCTGCTCTCCAATTCTGTCTGCATGTTGACTCAAGCAATGCTGCTCCATGTTTACACTTCTCTAGAGGGATAGGATTTTCTGAGAGCCTGGATTTGTTGTGCCTGTGTCTGGTGGTGATAAAGCATGGTAAATGGAAAACTCTAAGAGGGGATCATCATGATGTTTTTTAGCTGTTTCCTTTCATATGAATGTGTTAAACTATTACTAGGCCATATTCTTAGAATGAAAGGCAGGTGAGATCTTTGGGAAAGGTTTGTTTTTATCTGTCTTCATTATCTGTCAGTACAGTCTGACAGGTTTTGTCATAGTTCAATAAGAAAAAAGGTGAACAAAGTGTGCTTTTTAATTTAAATTTGCTTGCTTTTTGCACATCAGCAATTGTGGTTCTGTTTCTTTAAAAGAAGTCTGAAAATAGTGTTTTAGACTGCAAGGTGGTAATTTATTACTATCCTAAAATTGGAGTTACATTTATCTTGCTTGCTTCTGAGTAGTAACTCTACAATTCTGCTTTGATACACAAAGCAAGGTTTGCTCTAAGCCCCTCAGTGTTGTTTTTGAGAGCGTTCATGGCTGACCATAAAATAAATATATACACCTAAATTGTTCCCTACCTGGAAAGAAGGTCCCAAAGTCAGGTTGCACAGTGCATTGTGAGATAGGACAAGGCAGCAACTATTTCATTGATCTGTTTGCCACCGCTTGCTTTGGCTTCCCCCGCTCCAAGCTATGTGGTGTTACCACCTTCTCTCCAGTGGCCCCAGAACTTGCCATACCTTCCCACGTGCCAGTTGAGCCCACTAACCCAGCAGAAATGTTACCTGGGTTTTTCTGCTGGGCTGCTGAGCTGAATCTGTTCATAGGGGCATCTGGCAGCTGCCAGATCTGTCAGGTTAAGTTGTGACTGAGCATGGCTGGCAATGTGGAAAGAGAAAAAAGATGGATAGGGAGAGAAAGGTCAGAAATACCTCCTGACACCTATTTTTGAGAGTGATTGACTATCTTACTTTGTGCTGGGGGACAGCCCCCAGTAAGAGGAGTCAACAAACCCAGGCATTAGATTATGGACTCTCACCTTCCATGATTCACAACAGTCACTGGAGGGGGAGCACGCTCCAGGTGATGATTTGAAGAACAAGATTAATTTCAGTGCTCTGAAACACCTCTAAGGGACAAGTCTCCCCTCACTGAGTATTTTATGCATCTGGAGCAATCTACCTCTTACCAGAAATCAGCCTTTACAATGCTTTCCCTTAAGTTATGTTCTTTGGTCTCTCCCTTTCTTCCCATTGCTGCCTCTGGTGGGGAATGCCTTGTTTCCGGAGCCTTTCAGGACAGCTGGGCTTCTCTGACTGCTCTGAGCCGGAGGATCTGCCACTTCATACTTCACCTCCCCTGTGTTGTGGAAGAGGTACAGAGTTTGCTGTTCACACGCTAAAAATGATAGTCCAGTTGTCCTTGTAAACTGTCCCTTGGTGCTTCTGTAGACAAGGGAGCCATGATAATTTTACCATTTTTCCATTACACTTTTTTTTTTTTTAATTATGATAAAATTACTCCTGGCTCCCACCCCCTTCCAGCTTTCAAAATATTAAAACTGAAGACCTTTAGTTGGGTGGCACAAGTTAAAATTCACACTGGCTGTAGGGGATAATCTGAGCAAGAGTGTAACTTCTTCCCAACATCTTTGATGCTGCACTTTTAAAATAACCCCCTTATTTTAATGCCACTTGAGTAGATACAAGAAAAACTTACCTAGTTTCACAATTAGCTGCCACAGAAGTGTGTTTGCTATTTTAACTATTAAAAAGACCCTGCTCTCACCAGGCCCCTAGCAGTGCTTCTGAAAAGTATGGTGGCTTTTCCTCTCTTCTTGTCTTTTCTGCAGCTGAAGGCCAAGATTATAGACAGAGTCTAAATATTTTTTTTTAATGAAGAGAGAAAAGAGTTTCTTCCATTAAATGGCACAAACACAGCCATGTTTAATAAAGGCCATATTTACAGTCTCAGTGCATGCCTTGTTTGAACAATCGTAATAGCTTCTTTGCTTACCAACATATTCCCTTTTCGTATTACAACATACTCTGAATCAGGCAGCTTATCTGATCTTTTGTTGCCTCTGTTTCTCTTCTATAACCCTATTACTTAAAGGTCTTCGCAGTCTACCGATGTATGTGTGTGTGTGCACATGAGTTTTTAATGTATATACATAAAATACTACCTTAGACTGAAAAAGTAACATTAAAGTCCCCCTACTCTGGAATAGTGTCATTCCTATTCACTGCAGCTTCTATAAAAAAATGGACCGTGTATTTCTGGCCTGTCTCCAACATCTCTGTTCTCCTCCTCTGCCAGTTCTAAGTGTTGGCCTTTGGCTGCATCCTGTGCTTGGGGTAGAATTCCCAAACCTTTCAGGTCCCTATTTTCCAACTTACACTTTTAAGCTTTGATTTAATTTGTATTTCCCAAGTAATGTGGTGCATTAGCAATTCTCAAGCATTATTCAAAATACAGAGACAGTAAGTACTGTTACAAAGGTATGTTCTATTTTCTGTCTTCTTAAATAAAATGTTTTAACACTCTTCTTCTACACATTAGTTGAGGACGTAATCTAATTTTTTGGTTAATATAGCAAGGAACTGAAGATTGATCCATGGGAAAAAAACAACCTAATTTATAAAATCCAGAGGCATGTGGAAGAATAGTTAATAATTTAAAACAAATGGAAAGCAAAAGCCTGAAGGTAGCTTGTCTGCTTTGGTTTGTGTAGGTCAGGTGTTCTGTGCTGACTGGGCAAGGGTTTATACTGAGGGTAACTGTAAATATCAAACAAACACAGTCTCAAAGGTAAGCAGAGCCAGTTATTTAAGGTATTTTAATAACTACTCATAGGGACCATAACAGAAAGTGGATGGATTTAAAAATGACCTAAAATATTTTCTATTGTCTTCATGTACTGTTAGGGAAGAGGAGGAGAAGTAAGATTCTGCCTTGCTTGTATTGCTACTACTGCTGCAAACACACAGCATCAGAGCCCTTGAATGCATCAGTCCATCTTAATGGGCTGTTTTGAAGTGTTGCTGGATGAATAATTGAGGCACAGGGAGGCTAGGTGACCCAGATGGCCCAAGGCAATCCACACAGCAGACTCCACAGCCCTGAGTCAGGGATCAGGTTTCTTTGAAATGCTAAAAGAGAACTAGCCTTCTGGAGGTGGAAATGGGAAAGTTTAGGATCCTGAGCAGAGAGCTGGTTATTACAGCCCTATAGCCAACACTGCCAGCTCTGTGTCTCACTGGGTCTTCTGCTATGAATATGATTGAGAGAAGATGATGGTGATCTGGAACAGCTGGAATGGCTTGACGAAGGGTAAGCCATGCCTGACCGACCTGACTGCCTTCTGTGATAAAATGACTAGGTTTGTGGATGAAGGGAGAGCAGTGGATGTCGCCTACCTGGACTTTAATAATGCTTTCAGCAGTGTCTCCCACAATATTCTTGTGTCCAAGCTGGGACATCACAGTTTGGTTGTTGGACAACTAGGTGGGATGATAACTGGTTGGATGGTCGGGCTCAGAGGGTAGTGGTTAAGGGGTTTTACTCAGCCTGCAGCCTGTGGTATGTGGAGTACTGCAGCAGTCTGTCCTGGGACATCTCACTTGTAACATCTTTGGTCTTTGAAGCTGAAAAAGATGGGTTTGTTCAGCCTGGAGAAAAGAAAGCTTTAGGAGGACTAAATAGAAGACATCCAATTGAGAAGATGTAGCCAGTCTCTCTACAGTGTTGCATGGCAGAAGGTTGAGAGACAGTGAACATAAGTATAAGGAAAAATTTTTTTCACTGTGAGGACAGTCAAGTCTGGAGCAGGGTTGCCCAATGAAGTTGTACAATTTTCCTCCTTGGAATGCCTCCTTTCATGCCCTAACTGGGCATGGCACTGAACAGCCTGGTCCGATGTCATTGACGATCATGCTTTGAGCAGGAGACTGGACTAGAGACATCCTGAGGTCCCTTCCATCCTGAATTATCCTAGGACTCTATGATTCTAATGTCTGGGCACACAGCTGATTGTCCAATCAGCCAGACCCCAGAGTTGGCTTCATGCTGACAATAGGAGGACATAAGACACTGAATCTGATGTGATAATTCTGCAGTGGCAATCTTCCTGTCAAAATATTGTTAGCAAATTTATTGTAAAAACCATGGGTTTATATCACATTGTGTTTTCTGTTACAAAAGGCTTTGATTTAGTGGTAATAATGGAAACTGTAACGCAATACACCTACTGTTGCCAAAATAAGGTTTCCAAGTTGCCCATCCTCAGTATTTCATGTTGGGTACATCTTGGACTATATTGCATCTTAAATCCCACCTTTTCCGGTGAGAGTTTTATACTTTCAGATTTAGATTCCTGCAGCTTTCAAAGCATGCTCAAGAGCTGAACAAGAACAATGGTGGTCTTAGTGTTCATGCTGCATGTTTTTCTACAGAAAGGTAGGAATTCCTATGCTTTTCTTTTTTTTTTTTTTTTTTTTTTCTTCTCCTTATCTTATTTCCCAGGCTGTCTATGTTCTGACCATGAGGGGTGGTAGTTTGACTGTTTTTCACCTGAAGTAGATTTACTCAAGGGAAGGAGAGAGAACCTTTTGTTACAGTCTTCAGGGTGCCTTTGGATGAGAAATGTGGCTTTGAATGTCTGGCAAAGATGGAATTTATTCACCAAACTACATTTGGGTTCATGCCTTTTGGGGGTAAGGCAGACATCTTCCATAGTTAGATCATTTAAGCTTGTTGGCCCAGCATCCACCAAACCCTGCCCTTGGGATGAAACATATGGAGGAACTTCTGTCAAGGTACCCTGACATGGTCCCAAGGGAGGACCTGCACTGTGCAGCCATGAGCCAAGGTGCACGCATACATAGCACACAGCAGAATGGCAGGCACTCACCTGGCCTGAAAATACAGATATGTTTGCACTTCGGTATTCTTATTGCAGTCCTCATCATTCCCCATTGTCCATAAGCTACTTACCATCTTGGGGAATGTGCTTTTTCATGGAACTATTTTGTTCCTGAGAAGCCTGCTACAGGGCAAGGATTTTGAACCCCAGCCTCCTGAGCACCTGATGATGCATATGGTCAAGACTTTATTCCTACCATTGCGGTGAAAGAGTGAAAAGTTTGACCCAAGTCTCCACAAGGCCAAAGAACGGCTTAACTCCAAGCCTATATCTGTTTCCCATTCTCTCACCCTTGCATTCTTAGACATTGAGGACAGATAAAACTTAGGGCCCAGATTTTGTAGCATGCTAGTTCATCTGTTCAAACTCACCCTGCTAAAAGCCCTGGCGACTTTGTATTTATTCTGCACTTACTCTATTTTCAAAGCCAGGTGAGTTACCTTGTCTGGTGTCATTCTTAGTTCATGTTAAGCTTATCTGTATGGAGTACCAAGGCAAAAAACATAGGGCTCTGTAAATTCACAACTTTCTTTGTGTATAGTTATATCCTTGCAAACCCCATCTATATATAAATCAGGGCTCTTAATGGAAATATATTTTACTGTTACCAAAATTCAGTCTTTGCTGACTGAGAATAAAACTCAGTATGAATACATAATTTTTCTTTTATTTCTTCTTAAATGTACATTCTGATGTTGGACATCTTGTCAAATTTTCTGGCCCTGTTCCCTCGGGGAACAGTGTTGCACATGACTTTGGATGAGTAAGAATGTAAATCTTCAGAATATTCATTCCAACTACAAAATGAGGTGTAAACCCATCTTTTTTCTTCCCCCTGCTCCCCCCTTATAAAAAGCAAGGGTAATGTGAAGCTATCTCAGGCTATCTTCTTCCTTAGATCTTGAATCAGGCCCAGAAATGTGTCTGTTTTTTCTACATCTAAGCTACCAATCCTGAGGCTTGCTATAATGGTGCTATCAATCTCTCCTATGACAACACAGAGGAGGAAAAAACTGCTTTTTGTCTTTTTGAGTTTTTATAAATTTGGTGTCTTTTTTTTTCAAGGATCAGTCTTGAATTTGTTTATGTGGTAACCAAAAAATCAGCTTTTTCTTCTGGAATTCTCTCTCACATTTCACATCCTCAAAAGCCAAAGGATTTATTAGCTTATCTGGTTTGACCTGTTCATTGCTTCAGATCATTAAGTTTCCTCGACACACTAGAACCTCATTTTAACCAAATCCCTTCCTTCCTTAAGGAGTTCCATTATATGCTATAAACAGAAACTTCAGGCAGTAGTTCTCAGCTTGTTTTTAGCAAGATGACTGCTGCTTTCGGCCTGAAGAAAAGCTTGTGTGCTTGAAAGTCTCTTTTTTGTTGTTTGTATTTTGCACCTCTGGCAGCATTGGTTGGTCTAACAATATATTTTTTTCTCTCCTATGAGTTTTGTCTCTCTTATGGCCTTAGATTATTATAGCTAAAACAATGGTTTATTGGCTCCTGGTGCTATTTAGTAGCACTAATAACTCCAGAGTTATCAGCAGCTTTGGGAACTGAATAGATGGCCAGGTGATGCAGCAGGCAGGTATCTTGTGCTTCAGAGAAATTTGGGAAACCAACATCCTTCCTACCTGATGCAAGAAAAATATTTGCAGGACTTCTGAGACATGTTAAAAGAATCTGAGGAAAATCAGTTCTCATTGCAAGGAAACAAAGCTTATGCATTGCAATCTACAGTGTCTTACTATTTGATTTTTTGCAGACTGCGAGACTTAAACTTCAAATGAAATACAAAAATGTTCCATTACTCACTTTTCTGTTTCTTTAGAGCACACTGGAAAATAAGCATGCCATCTGAGGCCCTTTCTGAAAGGTTACTAAGAAATAAAAACTGACCCAATCCCTAGTGTACTGTGCTGTCTACAAACAGAACAAAAATACCCTTCTTTTCCCCCACAAAATTCGCTGTGTAAACATGTGAGGTAATGGTTGTATTCAGACAAACAGAAAAATGCACCCAAACAGCAATACTGCACTCAGTAGCAGACATGAAACAGTCTCTACCTACCAACCACCAGCCTTAGTAGCCCACGCCTGGCACAAAACCTCAAAGGCAGTTCTGCATCACGCTCTGGTAAATGCTGCAGTTGAAGAAGCTGCCTTAGCTAATGACATTACCTGCCTACGTAAGAGCTGCCTGCCCTTTGCCAGACCTCTTGTGTTGCTCTGGTGGTATGCATTTTGCAAACACTCTTAAAGGTGCTTCATAAATGTCACTCTTTGTGGTGGGTTGACCCCGGCTGCACGCCAGGTGCCCACCAAAGCCGCTCTGTCACTGCCCTCCTCAGCTGGACAGGGGAGAGAAAATATAACAAAAGGGTCGTGGGTCGAGGTAAGGACAGGGAGAGATCACTCCGCAGTTACCATCACGGGCAAAACAGACTCAACTTGGGGAAATTAGTTTAATTTATTACCAATCAAATCAGAGTAGGATAATGAGAAATAAAACCAAATCTTAAAACACCTTCCCCCCACCCCTACCTTCTTCCCAGGCTCAACT
>NW_009207453.1:21270-32650 GCF_000690835.1 Fulmarus glacialis
GAACAGACTGCTCCAGTGTGGGTCCCCCACAAGTCCTGCCAGCAAACCTGCCCCAGCGTGGGCTCTTCTCTCCATGGGTCCACAGGTCCTGCCAGGAGCCTGCTCCAGCGCAGGCTTCCCTCGGGGTCACAGCCTCCTTCGGGCATCCACCTGCTCCATCATGGGGTCCTCCATGGGCTGCAGGTTGATATCTGCTCCGCCGTGGACCTCCATGGGCTGCAGGGGGACAGCCTGCCTCACCATGGTCTTCACCACGGGCTGCAGGGGAATCTCTGCTCCAGCGCCTGGAGCACCTCCTCCCCTCCTTCCTCACTGACCTTGGTGGCTGCAGGGCTGTTTCTCTCACATGTTCTCACTCCTCTCTCGGACTGCAGTTGCTGTTGCCCAGGTTTTTTTCCCCTTCTTAAATATGTTATCCCAGAGGTGCTACCACTGTCGCTGATGGGCTCGGCCTTGGCCAGCAGCGGGTCCATCTTGGAGCCAGCTGGCATGGGCTCTATGGGACATAGGGGAAGTTTCTAGCAGCTTCTCACAGAAGCCACCCCTGTAGCCCTCCGGCTACCGAAACCTCGCCACGCAAACATTTGCTCTCACTGCAATGTTCACAGAAAAAGGGCAGCAGGATGGGGTGGACTGAGGGCTGGAGAGGAAGATGTGTTTGCATTTCCAATTTTGACTCTCCTGATTTGTTTAGCATACGTAGCTATTCCATCACTTCCGTACATCCTGAATTAGTGCTCTGAACCTTTCAGCTCTGAAATACAAGAGCTTCGTAATCGCACAGGTTTGGACCATGAGTGCAAAGGATTTGAAAAAAAGGAAAGAAATGTAACTTTTAAGCTTTATTAGATTGTATCGTTTGGTACCTATATAGCATGAGAAGAACCCTGACATTGCTGTTTGTTACACCTCCCATCCTTGAGCTCGTTCATCCTGGTTTTCACCCCTTGTGAATTTAAATGAAAAGCATGCAGGGATGGGAACTATCTGTATGTACATACATGTACATACCCAATACAGGAAGGTTCTTCTAAGTCAGGGTCTCTACCACTCTGCAGGGCACTTACCAGAGAGCCACTGCTGCTACTCTGGTCATCAGAGAGCAGAGACCGGTATGGGGCAGCAATGGGTTGGAGAGCACAGAAATGACACGATACCATTTTCTTTTTTTCCCCACCTCAGTTGCCTGGATTTCATGAACGGGGGCTTCAACAGCAGCTAGAAATCTGACTTTCAAGTATCCGATTTGTTTCCCTTTTAACATAAAAATTTTAGCTGCCTTCATCATAAAATAGGTGGGATTTCAAGTTCCTTCTTATCAAGCCTGGGAGCAGCTGTGATGCTGATGGGTGACTCTCCCACCTTAACTTCTTCACCTGGCATGATTTATGCTCAGCACTAGGCTCTGCTAAAAGAGGGAGCCCCCCCACTCCTCCACCTCTGATTTCCCAGTGCATTTCCATGCATTGGCTCAAGTTTTGACTCCCTCTTTGTCAGTCTCATTTTGTCTTTCTGATATCAGTTCTCTTCAGCTGATCTGCATTTTTCCCTTTTAAGGAAGAAAACATTCCTAGGTTTTGGGGGTTTTTTTGGCTATTTTTAGACTTTCAAAGCATACAGAAAATTTGGGGTGAAATTTTATAAGCTGGGGGAAGCAGAAGTTTAGGCAGGGCACTCTCAAGCCCTGTAGATGTTTTGCAATGTTCTGATCGTGCTTAATAGGCTTTGTAGGATGTCATGATACAACAAAGTCAAAGGTGCACCTGAATGGTCTTGGCTCTTAGTGATCTCAATGAGCTCTCCTCTGCTTTCAAAAGTTTCTTTCGTTAGCATCAAAAGATGTGACACCTGTGTTTTTTGCCAAGTTTTTTAGGTTTTTAATGGAACTGCAGTACACTCCCATCATTTTCTGCAGTTTCTCTTCCTGTCTTTCACAGTACTTTGAAGAAGATTTTTATTTTATTTGAGAATTAAATGCATAAATGCATCTACAGGTCTCCTGAATGTCCAAAACTGAGATGAATCTGAGCCGGATGTAATTCCTTTTGATGTCAAGGGGTGCTGAGTACTTCTAAACCGACAAGAATAAACATCACAGTGCTCAACCGTTTGCATCTTCACAAATTATCTTCATGGCGCACAATGCCAAGCTGAAATCATTGACTGCACTTCCCTGTCATATGGATTGCCCTCCAAGGGTAATAAGTTTGTATCAGCAAGGATATATTTCCTAGCCTAAGGGACTGCCTTTAAACTAGGAATAGAAGAAAAACACTCCCAAAGCTGAACTACCACTAGAACATACTTTATGGGATAACAGCAGTAGCCCTATCACTTACAGAGTACTTTAGTCTTGAAGTGCTGAACGCTTTTTAGCAGCATTAGCAGCATTATCTGCTAAATGACTATATCTGAAGATTGATTCTCATCTACCATAGGGTTTTTTGACCCTGCTTTGGTGAATAGAAGCCTTTGAGTGGAAGGAATTGATATCACAAGTACTTTTCAAAGTATTTTGCTATTGTAGACTGTTGGAATATAGAAGAACCTTAGCATGAGGGAACAGTAGATGTATTAGCGGATTACTAGCCCCAAATCAGCTTTCAAGTGACTGGTATAATCACAAAGATTAAGAACAAGAATTGAGAATAACATGAATAATATGTCTTAAGGTGTAGGTGTGGGTGGGTTTTTTTCTGTTTGTGGTGGGGGTTTTTTGTTTTTGTTTTTGCGAATCTCTCTTTTCCTTCTCTCTTCCTGCCTGCTCTTCAGGTGCCCAGTCTGGGATGTCTCCCCCTGCCTGCACTGTCAAGATTCTGTTCCCGCAATTTCTGCAAAGGCTGACCCACACCATGCTGCGCTATGAGTTAAAACAGATGTTAGAACGGGTTTGAAATTAGAGAAAGGAAGAATTCTTTTCGTCTAATTCAAATGATTGTTTATTGGGTAGTAGATGTACTAGATAAATCATCTGTATTTAGCAGCAAAAATGAGCAAAACTGTTGGAGCACTGGCTCAGTCAGTTATTAGCTATTATGGTTTTGGCTGAGGAAAATAATGTAAGTTGGAGATGCTTTCATTACTTTTTCCAAGAAATTGCTAGCATATTTTCTCAGTCAGACTAGTGATGCCAAAGCCAGCAGTGAAACACTACAATCTGATGTGTTTAAAAAAACCCCACAAATCAAATAGCACATGATTGCAATGTACTCATTATGTGCTCTTTTTCCCAGGTAACGCTCACGAATTTTTTTCACTCTCACTGTGTTTATCATCATCGAACAACTGCTCTGACTTCCTACTATATAGTGTTTTGTGGTGTGCTATAGGAGTGTCTCAGGCCTTTTATTGACACTCCCCTAAGTGAGCTTTTCTTATCCCTTCTCATTTGTGTTTCTCTTCTCCCCCTGCATAGACTTATTAATTCATTAGTGGTGAAACATTAACACAATGTAATGTGTTACAGATATACTCAGAGACAAAAGTCCCAGCAGTTTTTCAATACAGGAGCATGTGTTTATTTTCCAGGAGGTAAAACTGAAGCCTTTTCTGAACTCTGTTGATTCTGCTTTTCATCGTGCTCTTTCTACAGCATAGTTTGCAACTTCCAGAGAAGCACAGCATGGGTGTGAGTCAATGGCATGCAAGGACATGGCTTGCTTAGCACTGGCTTGTCACACAAATATTTAGGGCACGCATTTCTGTATATTTTGTGAAGCTGAAATAATTCTGTGTTTATAACTCCCAAAAATATACTTCTATTCAGTAAAGTCTTGTGAATTGAAGGTTGAGAGAATGAAGCATGTTTTAAAGGAGTCCTTCAAATGTCCTTTTAATCAGCAGCAAATACGGATTTTCTTTCTTTTATTTTTTTTCTCCTGCACTGTTGGATACAACAAATAAAATTAGGCTATAAAGGGAGCTAAAGAAATAGATCCAATAGTAGTACACAGCTTAGCAGTTGAGATGGTACCTCTAAGGAGCTTTTCAGGTTGCTAATTGCTAGAAGCAGGAAGGGATGGGGAAAGGACCACTCTATTAATTCTCTGTTGCTTATGTGCCATCTTAAGCAGTGGTCAGTGCTGAAAAAAAGGTGCCATGGACCTTGTTGCGGGATGCAGCATGGCTGTGTTCTGCACTTGTTTTGTCTCTGCTTAGGAATTGCCTGATAATAAACCCTTTCTCCTCAAACATGAGGGATTGCTTTTAGAGTTTTCCTTTTTTGACTTAGGTTGTAACTGCAACATTTTCGAGCAGTTGTATTTGATAGGGGTGGTGCAACCTGTAGTCTGAAAGAAAGGAAGAGGTTTTTTTGTAATAATAGTGTTGTCACAGCTGTGACTGTCTACAAGCCTGGCAAGCTTTTTGGAGATAGGTAAGAACCTAAATTAGACTAGATTTTTTTGTGAGTGCAGAGGCTCAATTGCTGCATTCATTGAAATTGTTATTTGTGACCCTTCATAAGCCTCTCAGGGTATTAAGGATAAATAATTGAGAAAATTAAGTTTTCCCAGGTTTCTTTGTGGTGTTTACAGCTTTTCCTAGAAGTAGGTTGGACAGTGAAAAGGTGAGTTTGATTTAGGAAAGAGAGGATTAGTAGGAGAGGTGGAATTTAAATTGGGAAGCATGCTGTTGTAAGAATGCACATTGAAATGTGAGCATGCGAGACATGCTGGGATCCAAACCATGAAAAAGCTCCCGGTCCTAGGAACAGACTGTGTGTACCCACATGGACGGTGACTTCTGCCTGTTTTTAGTTGGTCTCCAAGGAATAAAGTATGAAGCAGCAAGAAGAGAGCTGCTCAGCCTGCCTGTTAGTTATTATTTCTGTTCAGTTCTTAGAGGCTGTTCCAGCTCTTGCTGAATCCAGTGCCAACAGATTTGCTAACAGATGATTCTTCACATTGCAAACAAAACCGTCGTTGTAAATTAAAAAATGAAGCCGAAGCAAAACAACCTCTCCCCCCCCCTCAAAACCAGAGTCCAATAATTATATGTTTGTTCCTAGTCACCTGTTTTCTTCAAGGGAAGGAGGGGAACATGGGCTGGCTGGGAAGAAATCCTGTGAATTAGAGTTAGTCATAGGGATGGAGAAGAGTGAAATTTAAATAAGAAAGAGGTTTGCTTAGCAGCTAGTGAGGTCTCCTTAGAAGCGATGCCATTGAAACAGGAACATAATTATAGGTTAAGCATTCTGAAATAACATTCATAACTTTTTTTCTTAGTTCAGCAAATGTGATGTGAGGATCGTGAAGAGGAGTTAAATTAATACCTTCTGAAAACCCTAAGTGAGCTGTTTCCTTCCTAGATATTATACTTTAATAACAACATGCCTGCCATCTAGGAGAATGATATTCAATGGTGCTACTAATACAGACATAAATGCTGCATATTTGTGTTAAAATCATATTCACCAAGGCAGAGATCTGATGTGTTTTGCAATATACTATCTGAACCTGTCATTTTTGAAATGATATGTCAGACTGCGGAGAAAGCAAAAGAAAATCTATTCAAGCATCTCTTTTGTGTGGAGAGACACTCTCCTAAGTTTTCCTTCTCTGAAGGAATGGGACCATGTGGCCTCACTTCATTGGTCATGGAGGTGTCAGGGTGGCTCATTCCCTTGTACTTGGGGATGGAAATAAAATGGCATCTGACACTGTAAACTAAACCAACAAGAGAAAGATCCTCTGCAGTCTCTGCAGGCAGTTGAACTCCAGTCACCAAAGAATATTTTAAATTAATTTGTATTCAATTCTTAAATCTCTCTACCTGCCCCTTCAAAAGAAAGCTTACAAGTAGACTCCTCTCTTTAGTTTTTTGCTATGGTGCATCAGGATGCAAGTGATGTGAATCAACATGAAGACTGGCATACTGCTGTACCAGCTTAGATCCAAAATGGGCTGGAACAAGCTTTCAGGGTTTGGATGCTTAGCTGAAGCTTTTTCAAATTTTCTCAGAAGTTAGGTTTTATATCTGAAAAGAAAAGGCATTCACAGTTCTTCAGAGCTAGCTGCAGTTTGATGTGGTGGCGGAGATACCTTTTATTCTCCTACTTCAAGTAGCAGAGTCCCACTCAGATCTCTGTGTGTCTGCATGTACACGTGTGAGCGGAGAATGATGCCGACCAGAGCCAAATGTTTCACAGTCTCCACAGTTAAATTTAAGCTGAGCTTGTTTGTACAGCTGAACACTGGTTCCAGAAAGGGATGTTGAGCATGAGAAGTTGGGGGGTTACTGGTTTGCCTACTAGTAACAGCTTTCTCATCACCACCTCAAATGCCCTGGGAGGGTGGTGGGAGTAAGCTTGCACTGTGCATGGGTTGTCATACATCTGTTTTGGGAGAAAAATAAGTCATTTCAGTTACTGTCATTCTGGCACTATCCCTAAGCATTTGATTCATTGAAAAAGAGCTTTCCCTAAACAAGTCATTTTATTATTGCTGTGACTTTTTGTATCTGGATCCAGGCTGAGGCATGTGGCAGATGTAATCACTTGGCATTACAGCTAGCTAGGAGCTCCCATTTTCATTTTCTGTTCCTAAAAAAGAAACCCACCACAAAACCCAAAGAACACAAACCATCAAACCCCTCAAAAACCCAAATCCTGTCTTTTCTCAGACAGTCTTCTCTGATACCTCAAACCACAGATTCATATTCACGTACTAGATATAAAACTCAGCCTCCCTATATTCCCAGGAGCAAAAGATATGGTTAGTCATGGTTAGTCACTTGCTCATCATGTTTTTCCATATCCAAACTGACTTACTACATGTGTTTTTCCCATCTATGTGAAGCTGTGCAGTATATCGTCTTGGTGCAATGGGATATTGAAGTCCCACAGAAGAAGTTAGATATTACTTGATCAAATCTTATTTTTAATAAACAAGTTGCATTCAGCATCCCATAATATTCTACTTGTGCACTAATTTTCAAGAGTTTGGCCAAAATACTTTAGTAATTTTTAAGAACACTTGCGCTGATTTTTGTCTTTTATTTAATAACTTGTAATAATCATTTGCAGTTAGAGCTAATTGAATTGCTATATCTTAATCTAGCAAATGTTTTTTTCTTAATTGCAGACTATGGGTACTTTGTAAATTATTGAACTAGACTATCAGGTATATGTGGCATGTTATTGAAACAAACTCTTCAGTGACTGTGACTGGAACCTCTGATTCCAGAAATAAAAAGTAGGAAAAATGCTAAATTATAAACAAAGGATTTATGGTATCAAATTTTATTCAAATAAATTTATGCTATACTTTGTGGACCTTGAATATTTTGCCGAAGAGCTGGTTTGATCCTGTAAAAACGTTGTATATGCCATACATGCTTGTGAAAAATACTTGAAACTTCCATATTTATTTTTAATCTAGTGGCAGAAAAAGTAAAACAAGCATGTCCAAAGAAGAGCAACGAAGCTGGTGAAGGGTCTAGAGAGCAAGTCCCATGAGGAGCAGCTGAGGAACTGGGGTTGTTTAGTCTGGAGAAGAGGAGGCTGAGGGGAGACCTCATCGCGCTCTACAACTACCTGAAAGGAGGTTGTAGCGAGGTGGGGGTTTGTCTCTTCTCCCAAGTAACAAGCGATAGGACGAGAGGAAATGGCCTCAAGTTGTGCCAGAGCAGGTTTGGATTGGATATTAGGAAAAAGTTCTTCACTGAAAGGGTTATCAAGCATTGGAACAGGCTGCCCAGGGAAGTGGTTGAGTCACCATCCCTGGGGGTATTTAAAAGATGTGTAGATGTGGCACTTAGGGACATGGTTTAGTGGTGGATTTGGCAGGGCTAGGTTAGTGGTTGGACTCGATGATCTTAAAGGTCTTTTCCAACCTAAATGATTCTATGATTCTATGATTCTTAGACTGACTTTTATTCTTTAGGTATGTTTTCAGACCAATAAAATGTATTAAGTTCATACTGTTTATCTGTTTTGTTACAGATAGAGTATATGTCTGGTTTTGGTTAATGTTTTCTAGTTGGGTTTTTTTGTTGTTTTTCACACAAATTTCTCACACACACAGGATTTCAGTCTCTGTTATTCTATTCAACAGTCAGCAACCTCCTGAACTACTTTATTTTAATGTGTTGGCACTTCCCACTGGTGTTTTCTCAGTGGAAAAGTGTTGGATAAAATTGGTATGGTTTGTCAGCCAGCTCAGGAGCGTGTCTGGGGCAATGCCTTGGAGGGCTTACCTTTCACTGGCTGTAATTGGATTTGATCTTTTGATGACAGCAGAGTTGTATAAAGTCTTGAATTTATTTTCATTGTGACTTTAGGGAAGTCAGATAGCTTCACTTCCCAGGAGAAACTATTAAAACACTATATATTGGATTAATGCCTGTGGATGCTAATGACCTGCACGTGTCCTGCCTGGGTCAGTGAATGACTGGTAGAGCCCTGACAGATGGCCTGTTGATACAGGACTGGTGCTATACATTTCTGATGGTGGGGTACAGCAAGGAACAAAACTAGGGATGACTTTCAATTCAGGTGAAGTGTTTCTGTGTGAGCTAAATGCGGTTTTGTGGAATTCATGGTTCCTTTACATAGCTGTAGTTTTCTCCCTGCAATGGAGAAGGAGAGGCTCTCCTAGCAGGCATCAGGGGATCTGGGAAGCTTGGTGCTAGGTTACTTACAGGTTACAAGTAATAAGCTACCTACCATAACCAGGAGGAAGGATGGTGAAAGCACGGTTCCACAGCCACAGATTTAAATGAAAATATTATCCTTTCCTGGGGAAACATACCCTCGGCAGTTACTAATTGTAACTGCTGCAACACCAGCAAAACCTCAGGTTTCAATCTCTGTAACTTTCACAGATGTTCTGAAGTAGATCGACTTCAGTCGAACTGTTTCCAACTGCACATCACCATGAGGCAGGGCAGAATCCAGCATTCAGGGATGGGAGTGTAAGTTCCTTTTCCAGGTTGAGAAATTATTTATCTTTGCTTCATATATTGTAGACACAATAAAAACAAGCCCTTATTTTTTTAGTAAAGACAACATGCATTATTAAATAGAGTACCTATTCATATGTTGCCCTCTTTTATTTATTAATTTCACTTTTGCAAAATCCTATTCACACATATCCTTTGGGCATTTTTTCTTTAGTGAGGTGAGTAAAATATAATTGTTTTCTCATCATCCTTATCCATTATGGTAAAAGGCCAGCGAGTACATTTTCTTCTCTGTTCATAAACTTAAAAGAAGTATTTCCTTGACTGATTTTATTATTTCCTCAGACTTATTCCAACTCCATTCTAAGTACGGATAAGTAATAACATAATTGTATCAAAGTTCAAGTAATCAAATGTGTAAGAACAATCTGAAACGCGTATGCTCAATCTCAGTAATGTTTGCCATTAGAACTAACATTTTCCTTAACTCTGTTGCTCCCCTTCCTCTGCCCTCAGCCCAGATCTTGTTATCTTTTTGCCTATCACAGCCCAGATCTTACTTTATTTTTGTCTATCTCTTAATATTTACTCAAAATCCATTTCAGGAAAGGGGCCTTGTAGATTACCCAGGAGACTGGCAAATAAAAGTTGTCAGAAGAATATTCTCCCTACACACCTTGTGAGGATGCAGACTTGCATGCAGCTGCTATTTTCAGTCTGGATACAGGAACACCGTTATCCCAAACTTAGACGCGTGTTTGGCTTGAGCTCTTTCTGCAGGAAACATGCTGCATGTCCGTGTTTAGCGTTGAATCTCTGAGCTTTCATGCTTCAAGATTCCTGTTGGACTCAGCAGGCTTCTGAGCCAGCGGAGGTTCATTCTGACCCTATGTGCAGTTCCCTGGCACAGGCTATGTTTAGTGCCACTTTCAGATGGTTTCTTTGCACAGAAGGACAAATGCCCCAGGCTCCCCAGGTATGCCATTTTCCCACGCATACTCTCCTCTATGCTCCACACCAAAAAAAATGTTGTTAAATGGTTTAAGCCTCCAGAAATGGGTAAAACAAGCCTTTTGATAACCCTTTCCAGACCAGCTCAAGAGATTTACAAATAAGCAAAACCCAGCAGTCTTTTTTTCCTTGATTTCTCAGTGCTTCAAGAACCCTTTGGGATTAAGGACAGTGTTTCCTTAGAAAATCCAAGACTCGTCTGCAACCCTTTCCCTCCTCCTTCTTGTGCAGTTACATTGTCTGCTTCAGAAGGACATGTTGAAGTAAGAGTATAATCATTTAATAGAGGCCCTCAGCGTTTCTTTAGCTCCTGCTTTCTCCTTGTTCTACCAATCCTCCCATTCAGTGCTGCCACATGGCATTTCTGCAACAGCAGCTCCAGTAGCGTGGCAGGCTTCTTATCGTGCAAGTTATCACAGATGAGAAAATAGCTTCCTGAAACCCCAGCTCCTCATATGAGATGGTGATAACCGACCAGGTTATGTGTGCAGAATATTGCCTCCAATGTATAACAACTGTGGAAAAACATTGCGTTTCTCTCATATATGGGGCAGTTCAGCTGTACAGTCAACGCAGGGAGTCTCTGGAGCATGAAAAGTCAAAGGGCTCTGTCAGACAGCTTCTGTCAAATATTGATAGGGCAGTTAAGATGATACCACCCCTGGTTCTGGATAGCTCTGTAGAATTCAAGGTGGGGCAAGGCAGAGAAAGAAGAATGATTTTTCTGGCCAAGCCACTGAAAACTTGCCCTGTATTGTACAGTCATGGTGCTAGCTTGCACATCTCGTGGAAACATATAAGCCTTTTCAGGTTAGCAGTAGCCAGCAAATTCTCAGTAAAGCAGACTAAAATGATGCCCATGTAAACAGAACCACAATTTTAGCTTGTTGATGAAGTTGCTTCTAACTCTGGGAGAGTAGACTCTATGTAAATAAGCAGACTAAGATCCACTTCTGATGAAAGTAGGAAAGAAAATGCTTTTTTTTTTTCTTTCCTCCCCTAGTCAATAAAAAAGAGAACTGGAGACTATCATCTTGGGGAACAGCATGCAGCATATGACATTGAAGAAGAGAAACAAACGAAAGAGAGAACAAAAGTTAGAGCTACTTGTTGTGGTGTTTAGTGCACTGCTTCTCTTTATCCATGGCAGGGAAAGGATGTGTGTATGTATGGGCATGAGCATGTGATTAGATTAAACTTCTAAAAATAGCACCCACATTTTCAGTCTGAAAATAGTTATGCGTTGTGTGTGTGGATAAATATACACACACACAACGTGTGTATATATACAGCTATTCAGCTGTGCTTTTATCTTTGTCTAAGGTGCACAAGTCCATGGGACTCGATGAGATCCATCCACGGGTCTTGAGGAAACTGGCGGATGAAGCTGCTAAGCCACTATCCATCATATTTGAGAAGTCATGGCAGTCTGGTGAACATCCCAGTGACTGGAAAAGGGGAAACATAA
>NW_009207454.1:0-226 GCF_000690835.1 Fulmarus glacialis
ACACACACACACCCCGCCTGTCCTCACACAGCCCTCCTCGCACAGCTCGACCGCCGCCACACAGGCTCAGCCCTCCTCACACACCTCCCGCCTGTCCTGGCGTGGACAGCCCTCCTCACACACACACACACACACACTGTCCTCACGTACTGCCCGACACACACACACTCAAACACCACCTGTGCTCGCACACAGCCCTCCTCACACACACCCACCCCCGCCTGTA
>NW_009207454.1:315-5164 GCF_000690835.1 Fulmarus glacialis
CTTCTCACACACACGCCACCTGTATTGACACACAGCCTCCACGTACAGACACCGCCTGTTCTTGCAGACAGCCCCCACGCTGCCTGTCCTCGCAAACACAGCCCACATCTCCGGCTGCCCAGCCTGTCCCCTCTGCACTTGTGTCACCCGCTACCCCCAAGACACTGCCATGCAGGGGCTTTCCCCCCTCCTCGGGTGTCAGCCCGAAAGGTGAAACGTGGATGACCACCTTAGCTTTCCCTTGCCCACTGACCTGGGGGTGTCACCGTCCCTTCTTCACCCACGTACTGCTTCTCTCCAGGCGTCTCCTCGGCATGCCCAGCCTGTCCCCTCTGCACTTGTGTCACCCGCTACCCCCAAGACACTGCCATGCAGGGGCTTTCCCCCCTCCTCGGGTGTCAGCCCGAAAGGTGAAACGTGGATGACCACCTTAGCTTTCCCTTGCCCACTGACCTGGGGGTGTCACCGTCCCTTCTTCACCCACGTACTGCTTCTCTCCAGGCGTCTCCTCGGCAGCCCTGCAGCAGTTACGCGGCTGTCAAACAGCCACCGGCTCCAGATCACTCTGCAAAACTTGCACGTTGCCGCTGCCATTCCCTCTCCTACAGGAACTGACAGGCTGATGCCAAAAAATACCCCAAGAAACCATCAGTCATTGGTACCTAACACCTTTACAGCAGGTCCCCCAGCAAGGCCTGACAAAGTACAGCAGAGCGGGTGACCGGCCATCCCCCCTGAGGACTTCTCCATGCACTTGGCCAAGGCTGGATGGTGAACCCCAATGAAAAGCTACCCCTCCGATGGTCAGCACAGGCAGACCCGGGGCACCGCTGGCCTCTCAGGCACAGCAGGACATCTACACCCGCTCTTCAGCTCCAGCGCAGAGCTGGAGAATCACCTCACCTTGCCTGAGGCCAAGGTGTCAGCCCAAGACCCCTCCTCACAGTCAGACAGGTCATGACAGCTAAAAAATATCTGTCATGAAACTCTTTGCTGGAGTAAGTGTTGACAGTTGTCATAAGGTCCTGAAACAGCTACACAAGACCACCCAAAACCTTGACATCTGCCAAAATACATCTGTTTGAAAAAGAAACAGGGCTTTTGTTAAAACTTGCTTTGCATGTTAGAAAAAAAACCCCCAAATCTCTGACAGTCCTCGGATCCCAGTAGGGTACAGGGCTCTGCTTTCATGTTTCAATGCGTGCAAGGAGCACGGCTGAGTGAGGAAAGCACCTCAGGGGCCAAAAAAGTTCTATGTGCCGGGGGGCACCACTGCGATATTTCGTCCTTTCCTAGGTGGCCGAGGGAGCATGTGCCAGCACAGTCGTTGGGGACAGCGTGGGGTGCGAGGGCTGCCTCTCCCCAGGCTGCTTCTGCAACCGTTCTGCAGAGCAGAAAATAATTCAGTAGGACACAGAAAAATTATCCAGAATAAATATTTACAAATCGCATCATGGGGCACTTGGTAGTTGCACACGAAGAAGCGGCCGGTCACGTGGCACTGACTGCTCTTTCCAGATGCTAAATTGCTTTTTAAACGATAGTAACAAAACCATGTCGGAACTTCCCTGCTGTTCCTCTTCCAGGTTAAGCAATAGCTGTGGTCACCGCCGGGGCGTTGTGCAATGGGAGGGAGGGGAGCCGGCACCGGCAGCTGCAGCCTAAGGAAGAGAGGGCTCTTGCAACGCCCCATCTCCCACCACCAAACCCCACTCCCACAGGTGCCACAGACTCCCACCGTGGCAAACCCAGTCCTTCCAGAAGGCTTTTGGCGCATCCCGGCAGGGCATCACTTGCATTTGACGCCTCTCACGCGGCAGCAAGGGTGCAGCTCCGCTGAGAAAGGCCAAGACCTGCAGGAGGACGCTGCCGGCGCTTTGGGAGCCCAGTGTGAGGTTGCCTGGCAGAAATTGGCTTGTCCCAGCACGCGTGGGCAAGGGAAGCTCCCTAGGCCCATTGCACGCGACCTGGCACACCCCGGCCCTGAATCGTCCTTGTTCCACCCAGCTCTAATTTCCTTCTCCTCCCTTCCAGAAGGCAGGCGAGTGTGCTCCTGGCCCCACCAGGGCTTTTGGCTTGGCACGGAGAGCTCATGCACGCTCCCCGGAGATGTGGGGAGCACTCTGCTCCTCCTGCCAGCTCCCGACTCCAGTCCCCTCCGCTTGCACCCTCCTTTCCGTGCCAAGACGAGCTCCTCCATGGGGTCTAAAAGGTGAAGCTCAGGCTGTGCCTCTTCCACGCAGCTGGGCCCTCGGTGCAGGTTTACAGCCGAACCTGTGCAAAAAATACATAGCGAAAACACAGCCCTGACCCACTTGTCTCCCCTAGCTGCCCCACGGTGCTCCCCCCATCTTGCCAGCAGCCAGGCCCTCTCCATGGTTTTGGTGCTGACTCTGCACTCTAGAGTCCCGAATTTGCCCCCTCCCGAGCTACGTACCTTCCTCCTGCCTGGAGTTATCCAAGCCCCACTCAGTGCCACCTGGGTGGGACTTGTGTTCCCTCCTCCAGTAAAGGGCTCAGGCCATAAACACGCCTGCAAGCCTGGCCAGGCCATGTGGAGGAGCTGGGACATCCATCAAGACCCGCGTGCTTTGAGAGCAGCCTGGCCCGCTGCAGGGAGCTCCCTTCACTCCCAGCTCCTTGCTCCATCAGCAGCCACCCCTCCCGCCCCACCTCGGCCAGGGGAGCACCGGGATGCAGGCTGCTCCGGCTCTGCATTCCCACTGCCGCCTCCAACATGCTGTATCCTGGGGATGGCAGCCATGGGGCCATTTCCCAAAATTTCTTTACCTTTCTGCCTCAAAATAGCTGCTTAGCTCTTCTCTTTCCTTCTTCTCTCCACCTTCCCACTCCCCACCACCAAGCCCAGGTGCTTGCCACCCCACACATCCCAGTCCCTCTCCCACAGCTCTCCCAAGAGCACACACAGCTTCAGGCTACTGCAGCCTCAGTCTTCCCCCACTGAACCTCCCTCCCTCGGTACCCTAACACCAGCTGTGTCCATCCAATGCAGCCCCCAGACCAGAAATGGGAACCAGCCTGGTCCCTGCTTGTTGCGAGGGGGTGAGGACCGGGTGCTAGAGAGGGCTGTCGGACCCAGGAGAGCTGCAGGAGGCGAGCACATCCCACTGGGAGAGGAGACATCAGGGGCAGGGGAGAGGGCAGCAGGGCTGCAGGAGGGCTCAGTGCCTGGGAGGACGTGCCAATCCACCAGCTCTGCCCTGGAAGTGCTGCCGGGCAGCTGGACAAATAATGCAAGAGATCCCCCCACGCCAGAAAGCCATACTGCTGTCTCCTACTGGAGACAACTGCCCCAGTCATGCCAGAGCAGCCCCGGCCGAGAGACGACTCAAGGGACGGGTGTGTGCTTTCATGTCCAGTTTTATTAGTGTTGCATTAGTACCATAAAATAGTTGACGAGGTCGAGCACGTTGCAGTTTGTTCCAAAAAAAAGGCTATTTACAATTAAGCTGTCTTCATAAAAAAAAACCCTAGAACCCAAACAATACAACAATGAAACAGATGGACAACTCGGGAATCTACAAAGTGGTAACGTCCCCTTGTACGCTGCGGTCCGGACAAGGCTGGTGGCACGCAGCCCCGGTAGCCATGCTCACAACGCGCTTCCCTGCGGCCACGGCACGTACACAACCAGGCAGGCAATGCTCTGGCAAGCCCCCGGTCAAGGCGCAAAGCAGCAGCTGACTGGATGTGGCCCCATACCGGTGCTCTTCCTTAAGGAAACCAGTGACCTGCTGCTTTCCAAGTTGGCATGTCCCCTTCTCCTCCAGTCTGTGCCAAAGCAGCCAAGTGACCCTGCAGGAGCCAGCCCTGCCAGGAGCATCTCCCATGAGAACGCTGCTGAAGAGGCTCCAGGAAATCTCTGGGAGATGCTGCTGCTCATTTCTGGCCTTCTCCCTGCCAGATAATCCCAGAGGGAGTGTCACACTAAATGCCACCACACAGCTATCTGCCGAGATTGAGACCCCCCTGAACAAAAGGGACAGAGGCACTACATCCAACCTAGCTTCAAGAAAGCTCCAGGGCCCCCAGCCCTTTATCACTGCACAGCGGGACTGCCCTAATCCCAGCCTTCCCGATCCCTCGGCACATCAAGCAGCAGAAGGCCACCGGCTCTGCTGCCTCTTGCCAGGATTTTCTTCTTAAACTTGGAGGTGCCAGGTGCGATGCCCTCCACCCTCCAGTGCTCCCTCCAGCACACGTGGCTGGTGAGAAACAAGACAGGGCCTTTGCTGCAATTGCAGGTTAAGCATGGGGCAGCGTGGTTCTCAGCCGAGTTTGAAGATGAAAAGCGAACAGGCACATCTCCAGCCCCAGAAACCTCCCAGCCACCTACCCCTGCCCTCTCTGCAAGATAACACCACAAGCGCGTGCTAATTAAAGCAGCAAAACACAGCCATGGAGACAGTGGCTCTCCCCAAACTCATGGGTAATTAAGGAGGACTCTGCAGTTACCGCTGGGATGTAATCCGTAACAATTGAACTGGATGGAAACTGCAGCGCTGAGCTAAAACAGCTGCCCAAGATGTCCACAAAGTCACCAAGGCCGCAGGAGAGCCAGCCCTCGAACGCTGGTAGGGCCAAGGTCCAGCCTTTGTCTCCAGGAAACTCAACCCGGAGGACCAGGAAGCACTCAAGGTGCAACACGATGCCACAAAATCCTTCCATCTTTCATCTGCTCGCCAGCGCTGTTAAACTAGGTCAGCATCACACAGCCCAGCGCAGCAGTGAGCCCGTTCCTGAGACCTCACCTCTGAGCGAGGCGGGGGCCCTTCACCCAAGAGCAGCTGGAAAAGAAACTGGCTGCTTTGAGAAGCCACAGCGAGGG
>NW_009207454.1:5388-19212 GCF_000690835.1 Fulmarus glacialis
GCCTTCAAAGCCCCTCCCAGGCAGAGACCAGCTCAGATGCTGCCTGCTCCAGCTCCTGCCTTCACTGCCAGACCGCGCATCTCCAAAGCAAGCCCCGTCTAACACAGGTGGGCGAGATAACACCACTGCGTTTCTTTGTTCGAGTTGCACCTTCCTCGCCAAAACTCTCAAGAGCCGAACGCAGAGCAGTGCTGTCTCTGCTCTAAGCCATCCTTCTGCACTCACAGACTTGAACACAAGCACCTAACCCCACCAGGCTAGTGCAGCTCTGCAGGCACGGGCCCATCGCTGCCCCAGCAGCTCTCCCTGGCCCCGCAGCAGGGATCCCTCTGGCCAGCGGGGCTTGCTCATGGCAGGGTCCCCCAGGAAACTGTTGGGGAAGCTGGGAGGATGGGAGACCCGAGATCAGTCACTCGTTCACGTCACCAGGTGCAAAGCCCCTTCCCAAAATGGTCTGAGCCACACGCATGCTTTGACACTCATTTTCCTTAGAGACAGAAACCTGTTTCTCCTCCAGTCAGGGACAGAAACAGCTGCATAAAGTGGTTCCACACGATACAAGAGAAACAACAGAGGCACAACACCCTGACCAGAGCAGCAGCACCAAACTTGCATGCCAGCTGTTGCTTCCAAGGCTGGGAAACACCACAGCCACCCCCTGGGCACACAGCTGCCCGCAGGCAGGCCCAGCCCGCCACTGCTGGACTCCAGGAGGACAAGGCTGAGAAGCCGGGATGGTTCCTTGCATGGAAGAGGCATTTCAGAGCAACAGCAGCTTTCCACAGGGGAGAAACCCTGAGGAGACACAAGCCCTCAGGTCTCGGGCACAGAGAGTTTCCCGGTGAATTCGCTTGTATAAAGTTAGAACAAAACACAATCCAACATGAAATGCAACAAGCAGAAGTGTTTCTCTCACACGTACACACATACACACACACAGAGTAGAGCAGGGCAACACACATTTGATAGGCAGGACCCTGGAAATCCTGTCCTAGCTACCGTTTGTTTCTTTACAGTAGGTTGAAATACAAAGAGGAGCACAGTGATGGTTCCCCCCTCACCCCCCCCAGTAAACAAAGTTATTGCAGTCATTCAGTCCACCCCACCTCTGCAGCACTAACACGCTCTGGCACCAAGAGCTGTCCAGGCTGCGTGCAGCTCCTGACGCTGGAACCCAGCCCAATCACCCTTGTCACACCGGTGTGAGACTCAAGGAAGAAATCACACACTGACTAATTTCCTTTGAAAAGTTTTTTTTTTGATGCAACAGCCTCAATAAAGAAAAAGAAGTGATGTGCTTATACACCATCTCCCACACTACCGCTGCTAGGCAATGCTATACAGTCCCAGAGCATCAGCTCAGGTCAACTGAAAACACATGAACTGATGGACACGACAACATTCGAACTACAGCCGAGCTTCTGAAAAAAGAGCGAGCGGACGGCGGCCAGCCCTGCCTGCGGGACTGCGGGAAGAAACAGAGTATTGCAACTAGACAATATGTCCTGCCCAGCAGCGTGCCACCGGGCGTGGGACCATGTCCTCCTCCCCTGCGTGGCTTGAAGGGAATACCCAGTCCCTGGCCAAGTAGGTTGCACTTGTGCTGGGAAAGGATTTCATGAAATTAGAGTCGGTGAAGCAGCCTGTGCCATGAGCTGCGACAGGCACTAGATCCAGCAGGGACTACGCTCTCGCCTAGTAACGCCTCTCGCCCAATAACCCCTCGCTCCCCATCAGCAGGAGAAGGCCTAACAGAGCACACCACCACTGCTCTGCCCAAAAGAACCCAGGCAGTCCCTGTGCAAAAAAAAAAAAAAAAAAAAAAGGTTCAAAAGCATCACTGCCCTCAGAAAGCGCCTTCTGGAAATGCTCACAGAGCCTGGCCTGCCCACAAGAGTGGGACCCAAAAGGACCCCATCAAAAACTTCAGTCCCTTACCCTGAAATGCCAGAGATGTCTGTTCTTCCACAACGCTCAGCTCCCCAAACCCCATCCGCCGCCTGCTCCAAGTCCCTCCCAGGAACGCCTCGGGAAGCCTGGAGAGCAAAAGGCTACATCTGCAGCACCCAGAGCTGCTCAGACCTGCGGCTTGCCTCCTTGCAAGAGCATCCCCCTGCGCAGGCGCCCCAAGCGTCAGTAAGGTGTACAAAGTGAATGCAAGCACAGCCAGAGCCAAGCCAACAGTGTGAGACACCCAAAAATCTCATTCCTCCACCTCCCAGGTCATCTTGCTGCCCGAGGTGGACAGAGAACCTGGCTGGCTTCATCCTCTCTCATGTCCCAGCTACAGCTTCCACTGCACCTTGGGACTGAAGCCCCTAGCAAGGCCTCAAGCCATAGGCAATGCTGTGCCAGGGCAAACGCATATCCTGCTGGGGAAGGGATGCAATCCATAGAGAAATGCCCATGGGGAGGAATACTCAGAAAGCAGAACGTAAGGACAACAGCCACCTACAGAGCAGCCCGCAGGAGGCTGCCTACCCCCAGCACCCTTCGTTTTTGTTACAGTCTCTCAGTCCCTACGAGGAGAGGTCCTGGGTGGTTGAAGGGCATGGCAAAAATGCACTCCTGCAGTGGCCCTGAAGCCAGGCAGCCTGCACCCAGCCTGGGGAGGTGCACGAGGGAGACGGCAGCAGGCTCTGGGGAGCACAGTGCGGTCAGGGCAGGACAAAGGCAGAGCAGATAAAGCAGCCCACGCTACCTCACGTGTGTGGTTTAACAGATGGAAGGAAGGCAGCTGGACATGCAGAGCGCCTGGCTGGCTCCCAGTCCAGCCACTACAGTGATGTATCACTTCACAGACAACGGCTCATCTTCCTGGGTTTGTTTTTTTGGCAACTTAATTTTTTTTTCCTCTTAGTTTTTGTTTTTATTTTATTTTTTTTTAGAAAGCATTAAAAAAAATCTGCAGCTGTTAAAAAAAATCCTTTCCCTTTAGAGGCTGGACGAGGTTTTATTGACAGGTAAATAATCGGTGTAAGTATGTAAATAGCAGCGACCCCACTGACGCAGCGTCCCTCAGCGGTGCAGCCAGCTGCGGGGACATTGTGACTGGCTCGGTTTGGTCATTGTCACAGACCTGGGACACTCCTTACACCTAGTGTTTCTCTAATTCCTGTTCCTGCCCAACCCTCCTCAGGCATCGCTTCAGCACAAACACCTGCCCGTCCCCATGGCAGACTCCACGCTCCGAAGGGAATCTCCTCTCCAGACCTCCCTAGCTATGCAAGTGGTTTGTTTTTCAAACCAGACAGTTGAACTCCCTCCAGACTCGCTGATCTCTCGTCCTTTGGCAGCAGGAAGAAAGACTGGCCATCTTTTTTTCCTAGAAATACAGAGGGAGGGGGCCAAATGCACCGTAACACGCACGATCTTCCACAAAATCTGTTCGAGCTGATCCACGGCTCCCCCAGCCCACTCACACCAATGAGGTCTCAGGTTAATAAGCAGTGCAGTTATTCAGCTATCTGCTCGTAAGTGGTAGGTGTTCTTGGGCAGGTTGCCTGCTCCTGCCAACTCCCCCACGACTTCATGTTGTCAGCACATCTATATTTAAGACTGGGGTTTTTTGCCTTTGTTTAAAGGGGTTTCCTTCCCTTGTAGTAAACTTAAGAGTTAATAGAAAAAAGTAATTCAAAAGTAATCCAAGCAATCCAAGTAATCTGTAATTAATTCTGCAGGAGAGGGCAGAGCGACGCGAGTCAGAGTTGGCACGCAATTCCTGGCTCCTGGTGTGCAGTCCCCGGGACGGACAGAAGGTCCCTTTGCCGAGCACGGCTAGAAGTTAGATTTGGAGTGTCCAAATATGCAGATGGGAAAGTGCTTGACATGAGAGGACCACTGTGCTGCCAGCTGAAAGAACTTGACATCGTTCCACTCCACCCCGTCGATCAGAACTGCAGGGGAGGGTAAAAAGAGAAGAAAGTTAGAAAATACCGAGTGGAAGTGGCCAGCCTGAAACAGCTTTGCTAGAAACCTCCCTGCAGTTGGCAGAGGGAGGCCTGGCCACGTTCTGCGCTCAGGGTATGCACTGCTCTGCCTGGCCACCCCATAGCTGTAAATAGCTGCACGCATGGGGAGGAAAGGCTCAAGAGCAGACCAGGTTTAGGGAGAACAGCTCAGATCGTTCCAGCATCGCTCACTGACACTGGAGCTCCCCAGACTGCTGATTTCAGTGTCACCTGATCTGATTTCTCAAATTTCCTAAACCCACTTCATTTTCTTTTTTGGGCAAATGCACTCTTACAGTGACGGACATCAGTCTCTCCTCACTGGCACTCTTAACCAGGAGATCCGCATCTCCTTCTTTAGGTGACACACGTTCTGTGACCACCCCTCACACTCACCGGTCTCACAGGAACTGGGCCAGGATTAAGGAGGTGACCTAAGCAGATCCCTCTGCTGTTAACAGTGCTGGGGATTATCAACCGAATAGGCTACAGGGATATTTTTCATACTGGATGCACAGTGCCACTGACAGCCGCTTTAGGTCTGCCTGCAAGATATATGTACAGCTCCTGCTGTGGCATGCTTTTGTGCCAGTCCTGCCTAGAGGAGCAGCCACACTCTCACCACGCTCTGCCACCACTTCCAGACATGCGAGGGAAACAGAGAATGACAGGGAGGGGAATGGAGCCCAGCCCAGCCCTTGTCCTCATCCAGGGCACTGATTCAGAGGAGTTCCTAGGGAAGGGAGGATTTTCCCACATCCCAGACCTATTAAAGCATTCCCCCATGCTGGACACATCCAAGGCTGTTCCCCAGGAACATGCCCATTACATTGGCTCCAGGGCATGGGAGAGGACACCAGGTCAGCCCTTTGCCTGGAGGACAACGCTAGCAGCTGAGCCTTGCTCCAGAGCCCGACGGGATGCAAGTGCTGCACTTACCGCGCAGCATGTTCTGCTGATGTTTCGCTGTGCAAATCAACCTGCTGATTCCTTCAATACACTGGCTCTTTGATTCAATCTCCTTGTCTTTTGTTTTCTTGGGCAAAAACATCACTGGAAGAAAATCAAACCAGCACACGGTGAATCTCTGCCACTTACAGGAGCTACACCAAGACTCGTTTGGGTTTTTGCATTTAAACATTCATGTCTGAAAATTCTAACTCTAATTTTAACTCCTAAAATCATCCCTGTTTGGCAGGAGTTTGACTGTGTCAGTGTTCAGCACCATCACCTATGCACAGGGACATCCTAGCCCCTCAGTGTCTCTACGTGAAGCATTCCCAGCTCATAACCCAGGCTCCAAAGGTCACCTTCAGGGTAACTCCTGCTGCTCCGCGGGGACACCAGGGAAAACAGCTGCACCTGTAGCGGTCCCCAGCCTGCACCCTGTGCTGGGCTGACAGCATCTGCCGGGCGGCCGCACCACCTAGGGGGAGTCCCACATACTGCACACGGCTGCCGGGCAGCACTGTGCTCCAGTCTCCGATGTGTCTGCAGGCAGGTTTGCTGCACTAACAGCGGCCCAACGTGAGCTGGGCTGCAAAGGCACCTAGAGAGCAAGAGGGCCTACAAACTACGGGCAATTGGTGGAGAGGGAAGGCATTAGGAGAGCCAAAAACGGTTCAGTTCCCCAAGAACTGTCCAAATGCATGGGCAAAGATGTACAAACTGGTTCCACAAAAGCTGGTGGTGTTGAACACCACTGCTCCAGGCTGGGCCAGCCCCAGTGAGGAATATTCTGAGTGTCTCTGGATTACTTCTCCCATAGGCATGCCACTTAAAATGGGTGTGGTGAGGGGTGGGAGCACTGGTACCAGCAGGGCCACAGCTATGTTGGCCCAGTAGTGACCTGGCTGCAGAGTTATGCACCAATGTCCTGCAGCCACAGGTCCGGAAGGCTCTGCTGGCCTTCTCTCAGAACCCTCAAAATCCCTGCTTCCACCAGGAATGAATCCCAGGTCCGTGGGCAGGAAGATGTCGTGAAGGACAGCTATTGGGAGTTGAATGTAAGTGCAGAACTGCCTTGCTGCTTCCTTGAAAACACTTCTCCGCAGAGCTGTTCTCTAATGTTTCACATTACCAAGGCCAAATACAGTATTACTGACAATATTTAAAATGCCTTTTTTGTTTGTTTGGAGAAAATAAACTCAAAGGCATGATTTTAAGAGCAGAAGATTAAACAAGAAAAAAGTTAACATCAGGCTTTGCACTAAGAGTATTTCTCTTCTACCTGTCCGACAAAGCTCTCTGTGCAAGAACGTAAGAGCGCCCGTAGAAGAGCTTACATTGCTGCAACACTGCTCTGAGCGACACCACCTCTTGTACATACATGCACACCTAGCAATGGCTTGGCAGGTCTGGCTCGTGCGTTTGTCCAGCTGTGACAGTGGTATTTTAACATGAGGACACCGCATCAAATCCAGGAAAATGTCTGCTGGGGCTGCTGCCATATGCTGTAACATGATGGAATGCATACACATCCTGCCTCTGTTTGCACCTCTGTCACGTGGCAGAAGAGAGACCAGAGCACAGAGCTGTACAGGCTGCAGGGTCTGCCCTGACTCTGGTGGTGGGGGCACAAGCTGCCTCTTACCTAATCCAACACCCCAAACCAGCACCAGCAGGCTCACAAGAAACACAGGGAAGCTGTCCAGAGCAGCATACCTCCTGGCTTTCCGCACAGCCACCCACAAACGTCCTTGCTCTGTCCCCACCTTTGTCCTTTTGGGCTATACCATCTCAGCTGTTCAGCTGTAAGTGTGGACACATTCCCTTTTTACAGCACAAAGAGGAACCACCCTTTCAAACTCTATCACCTTATGCAGTCACTTCTCATCTGCAGACAGACTAGGATTTTGGGGATAAAAATATGACTAAGGTGCTGTAATGCAGGACTGACAAGTCAGGCCACCCTGGAGTGGCAGAACAGGGAGAGCAGCATTGCATTCTTGGCCTTTGGCAACAGTAAATGTGTCCACCTTACCTTTCTTATTCTTCTCTTTTGTCACGACGGTCATCGACATCGTTGGAGTGGTAGCAATCTCACCGCTGGCAGGTAACCTGCTGACCTGGAGGGACCGGAAAGTGCATTTCAGTGTGTTTTTGGTAGTGGAGGGGTCCTTCTTCTCTGGGTCTCTCTTTCTGTCCATGGGTGGAGCTGCAATCCAGTAATCCACCTGCAGGCCCATCAACTCAGCACCGAGGCTCTGGCTGGAAAACAAGAGAAGAAGGTAATTTCTGCACAGCACTCAGCAGAGTTTCCCCATCTGTGTTTTGCCAGAGTGGCTGCCGTTCCTGACCAGAGGGTCAGAGGACAAGCACCTGGCTCTTTGGGAAAACAGGCAGCAACGTTTCGTAGTGAGACCCGATAATCACAAACACACAAGTCATCATTCAGTGATGCAGTTTGGGTCACGTTACATGGTGGCATCGGCTTGGCAGCACAGAACTGCAATGAGCTGAGACATGCTGACCTGCTGCGCAGCCACAGGGACGAGCAGTGGGAAAGGGAGCAGACAAGCAGTTTCCTAATGTGATGCCAAATTCAGTGACCCAGCCAGCAAAGGCAACCCCTGAGGTGGCCCAGATCACTTCCAGTTGTTGAGTGGGGAAGAGGGGCTGTAAGCACCTTGCTGCTGCCTCCTGAACACTGATGAGTCAATGCTTCTGGCCAGGCGCAGCACTGCCAAAATCACCTCTGAACTGGGGCGAACAAAGAGCTGGTGGGTCCCTGAACATGAGGCACTCAGTTCCCAGGCTCCCCGACTACTTCCAACTTCTACTTCCATGAGCTCTTCCTACCACCATCTTCTTCCTCTCCTGTCCAGATGCTCCACCAGGTCACACAGGATCTCTGCTCTCCCCAGGTCCCTGTAACGGAGTTGGCACTGGATGATCCACCCCACGGCCCTGCTGCGGAAATTCCACCCCTTGCCTGCCCCTGCCTCTTGCTAGCTAACCCCAAGTGGAGCAGGGGTTTATCATTTAGCAGACCTACGGCTGACAGCCTATACTTCTTCCTATACAATGACAAAGTGTTGAATAATATGCAAGTACCAGAAAAAAACCTAACTTAATTTATCTAGCAGTTGGCGTCTCCTGTTTGAGAAATGGCAATTGTTAAGGAAGATGAATCTGTGATCTTGAATGAAATATGCATCCCTCTACACCACCTGTCTAATAAGAAACTCTCAAGGTAAAAACAAGGACGGCCCATCATTAAGGTTCTCTCAGCAAATAATTTCCTTTTCTTTGCCATTTATTCATCTGAAAGCCAGACCACAAAGTAGAGTTCATCTTTGATCACCAAAACCAGGTTTTGGGTTCTCAGGGCAATTTCACAAGTGAGATTCTTTCAAGATGATATTTTGGAGATGCAGCTCTGGATTTTAAGGCTCCTTTGCATCATATTTCTCATCTCACTTGTAAAGACAAAGCACCCTAATGTTCACTATGCCCAGGCAGGATTTTCTGTTCCATTCCCGGTTAAACATGTGGCTTAATCTTTCAGTCTGGGTCACCTCCACCTCCTGTGCTGTCACATACAGATCAGTGGAGACAGAACAATGTTGAACCTAAACTCCCTCATTTCTTGAAGATTTTGCCACACAGCATGAAACCAAGAAGTACCAGATTCCTAGAGCCAGGGTGTCAACTTCAGATATATCACGTCTACGGCTCACAACTTTAATAGCCTACACTCTTGTGGGTACAGGTTCCCAAACCACTTCCACCTTTGGAAAGCCCACACAGAGCTCAACATGAGAAGTCAGCCCTGCTCTCCAGAGCCTGTGCTGCCCCCAGCTCTCTGCACTGCCAGCCACCTGCTGCTGGGACCAGCGTGGGGCAGACAGGACTCTCCTGCCACCAAACCACAGGGGACCCAACAGGAGGGACTTGGGGAACTGGGCCCCCTTGCACAGGCTAATGGCCACTAACACCTTCCAGTTGCTGGGCACCTGCTAAACTGGGACTTCACATTTCCATTTCCTCTTGTTAAAAGGGAACTCTCAAGCCAGTTTAAGAAGTCAGAGGTTAAAGGTCCCCACAGGGCTCTCTGGGGTGGGCAGGAAAGGTCCCCATTCTGCCTCCAACAGGGACAGCAGGAGATGTTGCTTAGGGAGAGCACGTGAGCCCAGTCTCTAACTGCAGAGCATTCCCTGGGACTTCCCCAGCCTGACAATCACAGGATTAGGGTTGTTGGAGGGGACATCCCTGAATCATCCTTTAGTATCCATTAACGGATCTGCTGTCCATGAATTTGCCTAACCCTCTTTGATCTTCTAATCCTGCTGCCACAGAAGTAGCAGAGGCAGACACGGTCCCAATATGTCTTTCCTGCTGCGTGCAGAAGTCCCTTCCTTTCTCCCTTTTAATTGACCTCTTGCCAGTGTCATGCATGCCCCCAGGTCTTGTACCACAGGTTTGGTGAATGACAGTTCAATATTCAAACCCACCACCACCACTGTGATTTTGTAAAACTTTCCCCTCTTCCCCCAAACTGCAGAGTCCAAGCGCTTCTAGTCTCCCCTCACAAGGCTGCTGCTCTGTCCCCTTGATCTTCTCAACTCCCTGAACCTTTAACTTCACCATGGGCTTCTGGGTACCACAACTGCACACGAAGTGTTAGACAGCTACACTGTTTTGTGCAGCAACAAAATGACAGTCCTGGCCAGGGCAATTTTTTACTGGCAATTTTCTAGGGGTTTCCTCCCTTCACCCCTAAAACTTTCAGCTAAGCCAGAGCTTCACGTTGCCAACGGGTGCTGTCTCCCTGTTGTTCTGATATGCTTTCAGGCACACGCATGAAGGGGAACTGCAATTCCACTATACCACCTTACAACTGTCAGCTCTCCTCTCACAAAGGAAAAGCCTGTTCCTTCCACAGAGTCACTCTGACCTTACACTTGCTTGGTCCTTAAAAATGTAAGAATTGTGAGGGATCAGGCTAGCACCTGTGTGTATTATGGTCAGTATTTTCTTTGGCTACATATCTCCACAAGAGAATCCAGTCTCAAAGGGAAAATACCAGCAGTGGAAAACACAAACCTTTCCAAACAGGCTGCCACAACGGCTCATCAGAATCAGGGTTTCTGCCAGACTATCAGAAACAAGGCTGCCCCTTCTAGTTCAAACGTGCCTGCCCTTGAGAAGTGCAGCCCTCCCACTGGGTACAAGATGCCCTCTGCCCTCCCCAGCTCCTTGTCGGCCAGCAAGAACACAGTCACTCCAGAGGCAAAAGAGGTGAAGGGGAAAGGTGACAACTTCAAGTGTTTGCTAGGGAGGAAGAAAGCAGAGCTATGGGTTTTCCTTTAGAAGAGGTTTTCTCTCTCATGTATATGTCAAATAAGATAGCCAAGGGAGCTGTAAGGAGACAAAACATGCTTTACCTTGAGGACGAGAAGCTGCCTGTGACAGACGGTGAGGAAGGTGGTGTGGGGGAGGCTTCTTTCACAGCAGGAGACACAGAAGGTGGGGTAGAAGAAAGGACACTGGAGCTTGAGGGAGCTGCGTCATCAGAGTCACCTTGCAGAAAAGAAGTCAAACTGTTTGTCTGGGTCCGTCTCACAGCCCAGCACATGCACGCTGGGATAGCTCAGTATCTTTGCGCATGCTCCTGCTGCACAGGTTTTTTCAGACCCAATCCAGAGATCAGCTAGCCGATCAGTTCTGACTGCCTCCACACTTAAACCACAGGACTTCCTATGTTTGGGTAAGAGGCAGGCACAGACATTCCCACTCCTCTGGGCTCCCCACGTGGCATCTGTACTCCTAGGGTTTGCTCCCAGCTAATTTTGAGCCTCCTGTATAGTCAGAACCCAGCCCATTGATCCCTGCTGTGGAATCTCTGCCCACAACCAGTACAGGGCAGCACCACTCCGAGACTCTTGGGAGAATCCAGTACCTCTGGGCTGATCACAGGGATCTCCCCATTTCCTCTGATTCCACCCTCCACAACCAAGGCATCAATCCCTTCATGTTGGCCCTTTTGGATGGTGGGAGCACTGTGACAGCAAGGAATGACCCACAGAAGGGCTGCCTCCACACACAAACCTGTGTGTTACCCAGACCACAGGAAGCTGGGTTTCATAGTGAAGCAATATAAGAAACAATCCCAACAGATGAGGAAAAAAATATTCCTGATTGGTAGTGCGTATGAAGGAGGAGAAAACAAGTTCACATTGATAAAATAGCACTGCCCCGTGTCCATGTGTGTAAGCAGGGAGTATTGTCTAAACCAGCTTTGCACTTCCCCATTAAAAAAACGGGGTCTAAATTTGATGTCAGATTGGCAAACTGGTTGCCTATCCTGGAGTTCCCAGTGTTAGGCACATGTTTGTGATAGATTTTATTACGCAATTGAGCCCAGTGTAGGGAGACAGGCATGAACTTCCAACGAACTGCCTCCCCAGTTTGGAGCAGGAACCTCAAATAACCACAGCGGTGAATCCACCCCACTGAGAACACACATAAGAAAAATGAGTGTTTGCACATATATGAGTGGAGCTTCCCTGGATGAGGGTGTGGGAATTTCAGCTGGTCTGAAGCTCCTTGGAAAGTAACAAGAAAAAGGGCCTCTTTCAAGAGAGAGGCCTCTCTTTCTGCAGACAGCCACTGGGAGTCAAGGCAGCGGAACTGGAAGCTAATAAAATCCAACTCCACCTTACAAAACACCAAGACATCAGCAATGGACAAGGTTGTTCAGTCTGTGAAGTCAGGCTCCCACCACCTGTACGGCACAGAAAGCACACACAAGATGCTTGTTACCTGATGTTGCAGAAGATTGTTCCACTATTCCAACCTTTACCACCTAGAGGGGGAAAAACAAGAGAGCTCTATGAAACAGGAGTCCCCTGAACTTCGGGAACCCCCAGCCCCCAAACTAAGCAACGTCACTTATTCCAAAGCTTTCAGCAGATGTTAAGAACTCCCAACTCGAGCTCACCCCTACAGCCCCCTTGGCACTGTCCCTGCAGTCAGAGTACTGTTAAAGTATGTTAAGAAGTGGAGTCTTCTAAGAGCCAGGCAGGTCCCAGCAGTGTCCAGCCAAGCAGTACCAGCTCACAACCCCTCCCTGAGCTATATAAAAGACAGCACAGACCCTATGGAGCTGTTACAGACCTGCACAGCTCCGAATAGCCCATTGTCAGCCCCAAGCTATGGCAACTACAGTGCCTGTCTGTGACACCTGTGGGCATAGGACAGGGAGGAGAAAGGAACATAAATATCCCTTTAGCATTGCTTTGATACACCTGCTAATTACAGACGTGTTGCTTCCACCGCACAAGTGCAGCCACTTCGAGGGTGCAGCATAGTTGGGGTTTGTTAGGAAACCACAAAAGCAACAAAGTACAGTTTCTGATCAGAGTTTTCTAGCCTCCAAACAAGGGAAGTGTCCGGCAAAGAAGATAAAGCTTCTAGCAAAGCCTCTGGGCACAGACATGGATAAGCCACCACACAGACAGGTCAGAATGATCCCAATCACACTGTAGTAAGGATACAAATGTGTTCTGACATAGCCACCAGCTAGTACATTTAGGTTAATGATAAATGCCACTGGGAATGATTTGTGGAACAGAGCACCCTACAAACACAAGCTCCCAAGAATACACTGTGCCTAGAAAGATAAAATGACCCTTGGTCATATAAAAGCAGGAACCTTCTGTAGTGATAATCTGCTACGGTGCACTGGGATCATTACGCTCGACACTGCAGACGGGAGACCCTTCTTAAGGTTCTTAAGAAACTTGTATCCAGAGCTAATGTCTACCCTATATAAATGTTGACAAATGGGAAAGAGCTGCAAAGGGATCTCAAGTCAATAAAACCTGCTTTAGAAAAGAAATGATGTCACGCAGTCTATTTAGTTTGAAAACAGAAGATCATTCAGTTCAGACATGACTATGTCTAGACCACGTCTCTAGGGAGCACATTTCTGTGCTATGGGATCAAGAAAAAGGACCTAATCATTAGAAGCAAAAAACTTTGCACAGTTCAGAGTGTGGGGGGGTGTATGCTCAAGACTAGATCTTGGAGAGCTGTCAGGCTCTCTGGTGGATTCTCTGTTACCTCCAGTCTTGGAAAAGCCATCAGTGAACTCAGCAGTGTGTGCAGAAGCTCCCTGAGGGGGCACTGGCTTGGGAGAAGGAGGCTGCAGCTCAGTTTGGCCAGTCTCCATCCAGAGGGCAACAAATCAGGCTCTGGAGTCCAGCAGCCATTTGTGCTATATGTGTGAAACACCAAGAGGATGTTTCACAGACTGTAACTAGCTGTGAGCAAGAGGAGGCGAGGCAGAAGAGTTAGGGGAAGAGAAGCAACACAGAAAACTGCCTACAGACACCTTGATCTGGAAGCCAGACAGGAAATCTCTTCTGGCCTTTTCCCCCTTGCTGGCTGACTGAAGATGCTCAAGTTCAGATGCATGGGAGGAAGACAAGGTTAAACACTTCCCCTTCCCTCCACTCAGGGAGGCGCTTGAGACTGCTGCAGTCCCAACAATGCCTCCATCCAGGAACGCTGCAGCAGCCAGCCTCCCTTCCCTTCAGGAAGGAGGCACATCCTGTTAACTCTCCTGGCAAGTGGCTGTCAGCACAACGCAGGCGCACGACCACACAGCCTCACCACCCAAACCAGGCTTTTGTGCCTGACTGGCCCCTCGTGAGGCTTCGCTCCCACCACTTCAGAGCCTGGCTGAGCAGCACGGCACTGCCCTGCTCGCTTCTGGGTCAAAGACTGCACAACCCGGCTGCAGGACATCAGCTTTTGCACCCTAAAAGCCAACAGAGTCCAGCCAACGTCAGGAGTCACAAACCCAAATGTCGCTGGCTCCCTCTCTTCCTTAGCCAACAGCTCCAAGCAGGCTGCAGCTGAGGGA
>NW_009207454.1:19243-51412 GCF_000690835.1 Fulmarus glacialis
TTCAGCCTCAGAGTTTGTGAGACACCTGCAACTGGCCTTTCAGAGTCTCTTCAGATGTGTCTCATGGGGAATTACTGTGTCAAGAACACTTCAGAAGCAAGAATAAGCAGCACTGATTTGACCCTCACCACCAGCCGACATAGGAAGTCAGTCTGCTTTCAAGGCAAGCTATTTTGGGGGTTATGCACACAACAGAGCTGTTCAGTCTTCCCACTTTCAGACAATCAAATCCAGACTGGAAACGCATTGCTAACATCAGGACAACGATCGTTTTAGAGCAACTGGACAAACACTCTGAGCCCCATTTGCTTGCACATAGCACTGAACTAAATCAGCCCCAAAGAAAAGCTTTGCAGAGCCTAGCAGCTATAGTGAGACGAGTCCAGGAGCTTCCAAGCCCTTCTGGGCTTTTCATGTTATTGGGAAAGGTGAAACAGCTGTTTCATAACAACAGTTCTTCACCAGCAATCGCAGTTCGTGGGAGGGACAAGATCACAGCAAAGCTCGTCAGCAGGGAACAAATCGGGAAGATGTGCCTCTCCACTTTTGCAGAAGACATCTTTCTTTAACAAACAAAAGTAGATTGTCATCTCAGGAACACTGCAGAGAGATTGACTCTCACTCTGAAGAGACACCAGAGTGAAAGCAGGGTCAGCCTGAGGGCAAGAGAGACTAAGCTCTTTAAACGCCTTGGGATTTCAGATTAGCTCTGACACACTGACAGGGATACAAACGGGAACGCACACAAATCAGCTTAACACAGAGAAGGCAGAACAAGACAGCAGCATGCAAGAAAGAGAAGCTACAAGAGAGCAGCAAAAACTGAAGAGGACATCCAGTAGCTGAAGAGCCGTCAGGGCATATCCTTTTGGCTGCAGGTCAATGACTTTATACCTAAAACTTAATGGATTGAAGAGCATGATCAAATAAGGGGAGGGAAGCTAGAAAAGGCGAAGTACACAGTGCACAAAATACACTGACAGAAGCACAAACACACCCCTGCCTAGATACTCTGCACTTGGCCACCTGAGCTGGGAACATTTAAAGATAAGGACAGGAGGAAAAGCCAGGGACTACTATCCCAAATACATATTCATATGATAAATTGCATTAAATAGCTACTGCTCCAGACTCAAACTTAACAGTGATATAAATGATCTCCCTGGTGGGATGTACTCTCCACTTCCCAGGAGTAGATGGGATATTAAGAGGGCTGGAGACCGTTCATGACAAGCACACAGAGCACTGACACTGGAATAGCAAATTTGGCCAAATCAATCACCCAGGGCAATGCTGGGCACAGCAACCCCGAGATCAGGTTTCCAGCAACACACCACCTTCCTCTGCACGTGGCCCAGCAGCAATTCTCCACCAACTAGGTGCTTTGGTCTGCAGCAAAGACAGGCTGTGGATCAGAGCACTTCAGCGTCACGCTTTCCTCTCTGTATTGAATGAACAGGGCAATAGCAAGACTATGGTGCCTGCCTCAGTGCTGGCAGGCATGCAGCACAGAGCTGCCCAGAGCCAGCTGCCTGGGAAGTAAAATACACCCTGTAGTTTGTCGAGGGATCTTGGAGGTTTGCTTACGTACCAGGCAGCAGCACCCAACCATCAGATGGCTCATGCTGACACTCTACCTTAGAGCACCCAGTGCTCCTGCTCTACCCCATAAACCAGTTAATTTTGGATTAACACTTGTGGACATATTCTAGCTGGCTTGAGACAGCGCAACTAAGATAACACTCACCCCGACAAAAGGAATGAACTTCTGCGAAGATTCTTCGTCAGGGCTAAAGGCAAAGAGAAAAGAGTTGTTAACAGCTTGCTTCCACACCAGGCACAATACTCACTTTATATGTTGCATTCAAGCATGCAGCAGGGACGGACAGTATGCAAGCGCCAGTCCAATGTCTCCTCTCAAGGCCCCCTGCCAGCACGCTAAGAATCTGCATGGGTGGGGAAGAGCACACAGCTTACGGCACATCTCTCAGGGGAAAGGTTTCTTCCTCCCTCCCTCACGCTTGACAGAGAAACATGCTTTAATGACATAGCAGTCATTACAGACACACGACCTCTTACTGCAAGGAAATGGATCTGTGCCACAACAACATGGAGAACTGTGCATTACTTACTAGTCCCTGAAGCGCTCTGCACACATGGCCTTCACGTGTCCCACCTTTGGAGTCATGTGCCATACCTTGCATATCCCAGCATCGCTAAAGCAGTTAGCCTGCCACGGGGTTACAAGCCGTGACACGTGGTTATTTGTATAGCACTAGCAAGTACATACACATACACACTCACGCACACAGATACATGTTCCCTGCCACTGGTAGCCTACAGTCCCTTAGACAGGCACACTAGAGAGGTTGGGCACCAGAGCACGCCGGGTAGATCGGGACACCAACTCGAGAACAGCAAACAGCTAAATCAAACCGAACAAAATGCACACCATGTCCCAGAAACAGCTGAAGACAACACTACACACATTTTGAAAGCAGGAAGGCATCAGCCCCTCCTGCTCTGGGCCTGCCCCGGATTCAGAAGCCAGAGGGTAGAGAAGGGCCAGCAACGAAGGCCACAGTCAAACCTAGCAGGAATTAGGGAGAGACTTAAAGACAAGAGGGGAAGACCTGAGTGAGGAGGAAGGCAGGCTGGGAGGGCCTGCAGAGCCACTGCACCCTTCAAGGGTGACAGAGATGAAGATGGACCCACAGAGCGAGGAGAGGACTACAGGAGCACGTCCACATGTTCGAAGGAATTACAGTTCAGCAGTGGAAGTGACTGCATGGGCAAGACATACAACGTTTCTCAAGAAACAGGTAGGAAACAGACAAACACAAAGATTTCTCGTATTTGTCTTTTTGTGGATCCCTCAGTGCTCGGAGCACTGCAACATTCAGAGAAAAACCATCCAGCATTACCTTCATCCAGAATATTGCTGGCTGCAGCACAAATACTTCAGGAAAGCAGGTATTTCTGTGGTGTTTCCAGCACAGATCAGAAATGTGCCAAACGCACAAAGGTTGCCAACCACTGTGTGATTAGCACAGGCTGGACAGTTTCCTCTAAGCTCTATAGAAAGAATGGCATAGAACTGCAGTGAACATGACGCCGCCAGAGCTCCCTCTTGGTCCAAAGCGTGTGCCTTTGCAAATAGCCTCTCGCTTTGGCTCAGCTCTGCTTACTCATCTCTAAGGTAAAGCCAGGGGCTTTGCTCCCTTCCTACCTCACAACCCCAGGCACTGCACCTTCATTCTTCCCCCAAAGCACATGACAAAATGACCGAGTCCTTTATTCTGTGTTGGAAGCCAGAAAGGTCACATCTTTCCAAACACAGCTGCAGGCCCCCCATCAAATAAATCTCCTACGAACATGACATTTCCAGCTCCACTTTTGCAAAGGGAAACAAGAAACCCACATAGCTGTTGGGAGAAGCACAGACCAGAGGCTCAGCTTTCTTCTCATTTCTTCAGCTCCATGGGCTGATAAGCAGGCAGAAGTGAGTCCCGCTGACCAAGTGAGGGAAGCACAATAGTCGCCTAGTCATCTCTCAGCTACTGGATGGCTTTGCTCCGAGCTCTCAAAAAACAAACCATGCCCAATTCCAGGAGAAAACTCATTCTTATTCCTCCTGGGAGCTCAGATTCCCACTGAGGAGAGCTCAGGGGCAGTTCTGAAATAAATCATTTGCTTCAGTCAACATTTATCACAGCTTACAATGATGCACAGACTGTTCCTGAAGCAATCCAGCTGGATTTCAGCTCGGCTAGTCCCATCACACGTCCTCTTGGGAACTCTGATCTTGCACATGTGCCTCTGAAAATGCAGCTTATCAAAACATCTGCTCTTCATGTGGATGAAAGGAAAGATGAGATGACCGTGCTTGTTCTCCACTTCCTCTTTCACGCTCTTTCCTGATTCTTGTCCTTTGGGATCCCAAAATATTAATCCAGAATCCTTTCACCTTGGTAACAGTCTCTTCTATTCCTCCTACCACAGCCCTTGAACTAAAATACCCCCGGTCCCTGGAAAGGCAGCTCCCCCTTATTACCTAGGCTGCATAGATTCCTAGGCTGCAGAGGTTTTACACCCATAGCGATGTCCAAGGTATTGGTTTTATCCATAGGGCTTCTGAAGGCCGTGGTATCTCAGCTATAATTTAAAGCCAGACCTGACCCTGGTTTGTGTTTTTTAACAGTGTTATTGATACTTCACCTCTCTAATTCTGGGGGGGTTGGGGGGGAACCAACCCCAAAACAAATGCTTGGGGGGAAAGCAAAAAACAGACCTATGCAGAGAGGGTAGAAAGAAAATCTTTATCTGGAATGGGGAGTTGTCTAATTACTATTTTTGCTTGGGCAAAATCCATCCACCTGCAATCAGTCCTTCAAAGGTAAGCTGTCCAGAAATGGACTTGCAGGCTCCCTCCCTACCCGAATAAATTAATTCAGATTGAACCAAGACATATAGCCAGATTTGTATGTTTTAGGATTCTTAGAAAGGAGAAGAAGCCACATCACCAGAGTCACCCACCTGACAAAGGGAAGAAATAATCTCTCTCACTTCTGGGGCAAAGTACAAACTAAGCTGCAAAGCACTCAGATATTACAGAAAGAGGGACTGCATAATCACTTAGAGCAGTTATGCAAGTTATTAGCCTTTTAGTAAGATTTCATTTAAAATTTAAGAAACCCGAAACAGATTCAAACGAAGCCAAACACCTGTGTTTCCTAGCAGGAGGGTCTCAGGTACCACTTTCCACGCAAGTCCTGCAGGGGGGCAACGGGAAAGAGGGGACTTTTATCACCGAAGGACTACCAGGCCTCTAAGCCATTTCAGGCCAGGCACTACCAACAACCCTCCAAGGTTCACCTTTGGTATGAAGCATCTGTCCTTCCCACTGGGCAACTGTAGCTGTCTGCCGGCTAACACTGTCCCTGTTCCACCAAGTCTCAAGTGGTCAAACCAAACAGAGGGACAAAGCAACTCCAGGTCCCCACGACACATCAGATGAGTCGCCTCTCTGCTTCCCCAGGAAACTCCCGTCCAGCACCCTTCATGTTCCTACAGCGGGCTGGACAAACTCAACAGGACATCTACCATTTCTTGAGCCTTGACTCTCCTCTGCTGCACTGCTCTGCCAGGCAAGGGGCACAAGTAAACTCCTGTTACATTTCCACCAGCTGCCCAAGGAGGTTCATGCAGCAGCCAGCCAGACATGGGCACTGCTGAGCCAGAGGAGGGACCGGGCCCATCTTCACCAGCTGTGTTCACGTCCAGCAACCGCTACAGGGTGTGTTTTAGAAGCAGCACTCAGAGAAATGACCTGGACTCTGCCTAGCCACTGCCCTGCAGAGCCTCAGAGCAGGCAGAAAACAGTGTTACCCCTGCTTCCTATTGCCCAGGAACCCTCCAACCCAAGGCACTTGTGCTCCAGGGAGCAAGAGTTGGGGAAGTGCTCTACAACACACGAGAGTGAACAGCTTTTAGTAAATGTGTAACTAAGTACGAAATGACCCAGCCCTCACTCACCCTGACAAGTGAGCAATGCTTTTATTTCCAACAGCCAAGCTGCTCCCCAGATCCAGAAGCCACACGGCATGAGCTGTGCTGGACACTGAATTACAGTGGGTGACACCAGCCCAGGTTCACAGAACTGATCAGCAATCCAGCTACACTGGGAATGAGTGTCTGTTGAGCCTCAGACCTCAAATACCGCAGGGTTTCATTCAAGAACGCAATGCAGAGAGGTATCAACGTCTATGATACACCCCTCCTAGTGAGAGGCCCATCTCTGCCACCATGGTTTCAGCTCCCCACATGTTGCCTGGACTGCAGTTTCTTGACAATTCAGTAACCAGTAATTCTCCCAGTGCTCACAGACAAAGTCAGCCACCCAGTGTAACGCAGAGGAGCTGAAATGGCGATTCATTTCCTTCCTGAACCCCTTCCTCATTGCCAGCCCCCTTGATTTCAGGTAAGGTCAGCAGATGCTCCAAAAGAATGGGACAAAGCTTTCGCACTATTGCAGTCCATCACAGGCAGTACATGCGCCAATCTTTCGCCATGACAAACAGAACAAGGGGACAGGACGGAGAGCAGAGGTAAGTCAAAATAGGGACAGCTGGCAATAAAGTTATAAAGCAGCTCATCACATACAGCTACTTCCTAAAGACTGGCTTGGCTTTCCTTGGACCACTAGGGCTTGTTTAACAGAGCAAATGCTAGGATACTGGGAGATTTGTCTTGCAATGAATTTGTAGGTAGCGCTGCTGTTTTTACACGGACCACTGCCTTGAAAGCTGGCCTTGGAGAAGCCATTCACCTCTGGCCTTGAGGGAGAGGGAGTTGCAGTAACTTCGTGAACTGAGGACAAAATAAACAATGTCCAATAATCACATGATTTGAAGCAGGGGACCCTGCAGAGCAACGGGGTCTTGGAGGCAGCTCATAGAGCACAACTCCACTGCTAGCATACATCTGTCTCCTCTTTCTTAAGCTCAGAGAAGTCCCATACTTTTGGGATAGCCTGCCAGTAAGAGACTAGTCCTCAATGTTTTGATTACAGGGAGAAGATTTGCTGGTCTGCACTCAGACACTACAAAGCTGAACCCCACCCTGAGCCACTGAGTGCCACCTACAGCACTCCAGTTCCAACAGATGGGAACCGAAAAGCCTTTGCTCAGTCCTGATCCTTCTGGAGCTATACTATAGCCTCTGATGGCTAGGAAGAAGGGAAGAAAAAACCCTACCTTGTCCATGTTTTACTACTCAAAGTTACTCCCTCAATAACCCCTTCATTCCCATTCAATCTACATCCTGGGAACCCGTATGTGTGGTCCAAAGGCAGAGCAGTCATTTTCAACAATGCATTCTGCCAGCAGAAGCCATAGTTTCAAAGCAGCAAGCAGAATTACACTAAAGCACAAACTGTGCATCCCAGACCTGCAGGAACTGTTAAACAAGGCGCAAAAGACCAGTTCATGGGGGAAGAGAGATAGGAGATGGGAGAGGGAACCTAAAAGGAACTGATACCTTATGGTAAAATCAAAATGAAAGCTCTTTTTCCTTTTCAGAAAGCAACCAAAGAAAAAGATAAATATGTTATTATACTTACAACAAAGTGATGCATTCATTTAGACAGTGCTAATGGAAACGCAATTTCTGTGTTGTTTTTCACAATACCCTCCCTAAGTTGCTGCCAACGACAGAGCGCTGCATTTCTAAAGAAAGCCAGACGCAGAGGTAACTGCCCATCACTCCATGGGAGAGCTTGTTCCTCTAACTCACTCTCCAGTTTGCTCATGGGGCACTTAGCTGAAAGCAGAAGTTATTTTAAAGCAGACACAACAATGATACTAAGAGACTGCAGGCTATGCCACGAGTCTCTAAAAGTCTCAGCAATCTCTCTTCCAAGTAACCTTCTGCAGGGCTTGAGCCTGATTTAAACTTATCAACAGCTTCAGGCATGGCACCATCAAGTCCAAAGGGTCTAAAATCCAAATGGATCAGACCAGCTCGGTAAAGCGGTCATGCACATTGCTGGGAGGGCTAAGTGCATGTATTGCTGAAGTACATTTCAGACGTTTTTCAGCAAAGTACCAAATTGACCTTTCGGGGACATTAGAAACTCAAAACGATTAAATGTGTGTTAATGACAAAAATGAACCTGTAACAGAATGGAGAGGGCAGTGGAGACCAGTGCAGAACCCAGCAACTGAAGGGTGCAGAGAAAGGCAGCCATCAGAAGGGGTTCACATTGCACTAGGGGTGTCTGAACTCTACGGTAAGTGTTCACTCCAAAACCAAAATAAAAGACTGAAGCTAAGAGCTTTGAGTACCCTGTGGCTCTCCAAACTTCACCTTTATCAGGTTAACATTACAGAAGTTCACAAACACATAAAGAGAGTGCGCTCTTTTTAATGGACTAGTCAGTCTGGAAATATTTTCCCTAGGAGAGCATGAAGAATGGGCTAAATTTTACTGAATCATTTCTGCAAAGTAATGTAGAGCAAACACAGGAATGGAAAAGCAATATACAATAGGCATTTCCAAAAAGAGGGAAAAAAAGTGACTCTACCTACACCTTTAATCCCTCCCAGTTCTTATGCAAAGGAGGCATCAATGAGGGACGTTAATGGACCAAAAATGAAAGATCAGATATAACATGGGAAGGGTAGTAATTAACAATTAACATCATCCACACCTCATATGAGGCTGCTAGTCCCTAATCAAGAAAAATCACGACCTGAGTGTTTGTCCTGCTCTCAGAAATTATTGGGATGTGAGTCGGAGTCTATTAATCTCCTCTGTGCCTCAGAAACAATGCATCTCTACCCTTCAGTGACAGTTACTCTTCTTCTTGGACCACAGCCACATGAGGCTCTACATGCTTCTGAATCTTGTTTTCAGACCCCAATCCTCCCTCCTACGGGCTACTTATCCCTTAAGAAAAGTTGAAATAAAACCTGGTGAATGTCAGCCCTCCCCAGTAGGAGTCCTGGTAGCCTGCAACTGCCAATCAACAAGGATTTTGTCTCTCCTGCGAGAAGCTCTGCTATTTACACTCCAAGAAGAAAGGGTTTCAGTTCCCTCAACGCCGATGTAAAAAGGCCAGGTCTCATGGAAGATACTTTGGGGGGGCAATGCCGCAGTCCAGTCTTACACACCTAAGATCTCTGTGGTAAGGAAGAGGTCTCTGTGGTAAGAGATCTCCGGAACCTAAGCATATATAATCTCTCCATCCCCCATCCTGCCTAGTCCCCACTTCTCCAAACCTCTCAGATCTTCAACAAAATCACTGCACTTAAAAGTAACCACACTGTTGTAGATTCACTGTTATCTAAGTGGGACACATCACTGGATGCAGGCTACCATAAGGCTCCCAAGGTGTTTGCAATTTGGAGTGATTTTAAGACTGCTGGCACACGAGATGAGAAAAGCACTTTGCTTTCAACCTGATGCTCACTCTGGAAAGTCAATATTACGTTAGTGACGTACCTTTTCTGCTTGTATGTCAGCATTGCTTCAGCAATGGGCAACTGGTGTGCGCAGTTTGCCCCTGCTATATACTGCGTTATCCGGGACACAACATCAGGCGTCTCTGGAACTGCAATAGAACAAAGAGAAAAAGTAATTTAAGTGACTTCTCAGACCATCACCAGTCCTCCACTTGCTCAGCCAAGCAGCTGATGGTACCCAGCCAGCTGCATTTGAACTGCATCTTCCAAATGAAGCTCTGCAGCCTACCCCAGAGCACTGTAAAGCTGTCTGACCAAAAGCAAACATCCCACAAGAGCACCAAGGTAAAAACATTAGGAAAGCATACTCGATACACAGACATATGTACACAGCATTATTGACTGAAGTATTATGGTTATTTCATATATATTAAAATGCTTTTCTTTGAAAATGTGTACTTCCCCAAAGTCAGCTTTAGACTTTTTTGCACCTTGACTGCAGGTATCTGCTGACGAAAGTGCCCATCTCTCCCAAGGCCTCGGTGAGCTGCTCTACTCACACCAGCATTTGAGTTACCTGATTTCCTAATGAACTCATGGCCTTGCTGAGTTAACTGAAAAGACCGAGAGCCACGCAAGGGTAGGAAAAGCACAAAGATCACATGTGTAGCAGCAAGCATGCCTCAGATCTGTGAGATTGTGTTTGATTCAAGTTGACAGGAAGACATTTCCTAAATGCCTTCCATATTTCTTTGGTTTCAAGCAAAGACCCTCAACTGTGAGATCAAGGGAACACAAGTGACCTTCACCAGGCACTTCCATACTTTAATGGGCATTTTAACCCAGACTTCTTGTATTTGAACAGTGAACTGTGAAGAGCTATGATTCTTTTCCAGATCTTATTATGCCATCACGGGGTTTCTGTGCAGTTCTCACTGCACAGATGAAAATGAAGAATCTACAAGGTCTGGACTGCACAAAAGTGAGGCTGCGTTTTCCTCATAGGATCCAGGCAAATAAATAAGGGCTGCAGCATACAACCAACTAAAGAACAGATATAGCTCTCGAGCTGGATTTCTATAGCTAATGAAGTATTCCTAACACAGACACAAAAATCAAGTCTTGACATTTGTCTGCATTTTCAAGTGCAGTGAGGAATTAAAAGAAACCAGTTCCAGACATCTGCTCCTCCACAAGCTTAGAATCAAGGAAAAGCGTAGGTTGGGTGGCACACTAGATCTCTAGTCCAGCCTCCTGCTCCAAGCAGGGCTAACTTCACCTTCAGAACAGGCTGCCCAGGGCCTTGTCCAGCCAAGTTCCCATCTGCTGGAAAAGGCTCTGAACAATCACCTGCGAAGAGGTCGGTCTCCCCTTCTCTCACGTCTAGAGGACTTCCAGGAGCATCCTGGGAGCCTCAGGCACTCTGCAATCCCAACAGGAGAACCACACTGCAACTTCCCCACCCTCATGGCATGCCAAAAACTCCAAAGCTTTTTCCTCTAGTGAAATTTCTGTATGCGATATGCTGCCATGACAGCATCACTCCTCAGTCAAGTCTCAAGCCTTCATGTAGCCCTAAATGTCAGATGCAAATCCTCCTTTCTCCTGTTTCTTTCTGTTCTTGAAGGAACGGATGGAAAAAACTGTCAGCATTAATATTTTAAGCAAAGTAGTACTTTAACACACACTAAGGCTTTATCCTGGCCTAGAACAGACTCAGATCAGAACAGGAACTTGTTGATCTGACCTAGGGCAGCTCCCACATGATACAACACTGGTGAAGAACAAAATACTTTTTAAATGAGAAAGATCCTGCCAGCAGACTTCAGAAATGTCAAGGTAATTTTCACGCACAACTAATAGAAGTTAATCTTCCCAGAGTTTCCAGTTTTCCAAATCTTTTGGGCTAGACAGTTTCTGAAGGGCCAAAGAAAGCAATGTACTAAACTTGGTAGTGAGACCTCCACATCAAAGAACAAAGCTGAGAGCTAGGTAAAAACAGCATGACTCAGAGGCAGCTAGTGCCTCTGGGAGCCAACAACTGTTTGCAAACCACCAAGTGGAGGACACACAAAGGTCAGCATCTGAAAAGGGAATGTGGTGGTGTGAGGAGAAAAGAGGAACAAAAACATTTGTCTGCTTCCTCTTGTATTTACTTGACCTTTGCTAAAATTACTCATTCAAGCCTTTTATCCCACACAGGCCAGACACAGACACATGGTCTTACCAGTGGTCTGTGCTTCAAGTTTGTTGAACAGATCTCTCCAGGCTAGATCTTGGAAGAAGTTGTTGTATCTATAATCTACAGACCCCAGATACTTGGCCACTGGATGAGAGCCTAAGAAAGAAAGGAAAACATGACAGTTGTTCTTCCCAGCACTGAACACAAGTGTGTTTTTTATCTGTAAGGAATTAAATTCCAAAATCAAAACTACACTAGACACCCCAGAAATAAATTTCTTCAATTATAACCAAGTAATCTAGTCCAGCTTATCTCTACAAAAGCATGCAAATAGACTTCCCAGCAGAGACACGGCTTCAACACCACTGATATCTTTCAGTGACACCTCCCCCTTCCCCCCCGCCAAATTAAATTTTAAAAGACCAAAGAAAACAGGACTGGGAAACTGCTGAGGAAATAAGTGATTTGGAAGACACAGAGGTCCTACGGCTCTCCATCTCAGTCTCTCAGTTTTGCAAGCGGCTTTCCCAGCAGCCCTTCCTGTCCACAGGCTGCACCACATGCACCGTGGCCAGGTCACCTCTGCCAAGAGGACTCAGACCCCTTCCTCCAAACACCATTCACACACCACGGCTGTTTTGCAATACTGACAAGAGGCAATTGTCCCCAGCCACGAAAAACAACCCAGGGAAGCTTGTTTAAGCGACGGAGAAGGGCTGTAAGTTCAATAAATAGGCTGTACTTAAAGACAGAAGGCAGAGCCCAAGGATTACAGTCCCCAGTGAATGTTGGCATATGCATCAGGTCCCTGCTTGCTCTAGCTAAGCCTTATGACTCCTCTATGAGCATGGAAAGACCTCCTTGCAGAAAGTTTGTGTGTCCAGCCTCCAGCTTGCAGCCCTGGATGGACATCTGACTTCATACTTATACTGAGCAGGAGAGGGAAGGCATTTAAGTGACAAGCTCTGTCCTGGAAGATGGTAAAAATTTGCCACCTTCATTTTAGGCCACATGCCTCCCCAAACCAGAGAACCCACTCTTGCAACTACCTCTCCAGTCTTTCAACACAGGAGAAAAGGTGTGCCAGGATTGCACTTTCCAGTCACCACATTTCAGTCATGCTCAGCATGAGTCCTGTACACTTACAATCAGCCATGAAGTGGCCACAGAATTCCTCCTAATCAGCTTATTTTTATCCTTCCTGCATGCTGAATTCTCAGATCAAGCCACACTTCCAGAGACTGCAACAGCTGAGTCATCAGCTGGTAACTGGTAACCTGACAACTCCTTCCAAGAAGACCCCAGTTGCTTAACTATACTCACCATCCTCAAGTAAAGCTCATGGTGGAAAAAACCCACTGTCTTTTCTCAGTCCTCCAAAGCAGCGCTGATTTCCAGACTTCCAGGAAAGGTTCCAGCAGAAGGTCTCTCTGAGCTCCCCTCAGTGTCTTTAGAGACTGGGGCATAAATTCTTTCCTGGACCTTCCTGATCATGCCGACTTTCAGACCCATCATTTCTTTTGCAGTGGAGTTTTAAGCAGTGCACATGGAACAGTTCTGCACCATGCACTGGAGAAGCTTTCCCACATGCTGGGAAAACACATTGCACATGGCAGATGCAGTTGGAAACAAGTACTAAACACGAGGTCTCCCAAGAAGTTCTATCCATGGGAGCTAAATGCTAAAAAACCTCAAACAGCCAAAATAACCCCCAACCTTTTTTTCCTATTTTATTTGCCCCCTTTCAGTTGTTTATACACTGGTTTGGACATGAAAGGAGTCTTTCAGCCACAGAATCTGAAATATGAAGCAGGACTGAATCTCCCAGTATGGATGCTTACAGACACTAAGCACTTCTCGTTGTTAACAAACCACTGTAGGTTGACTCTTCTGTCATTGCAGCGTGTAGTTGTGGACTAAGAAGGTAAAATCATTCGAAGGTGCTGCTAACAGCAGAAAGTCTTTTCCTTTAAGACGTTTATGGCATGGTCACCATTCTGTCTTTGGTGCTTTTTCAATTGTCAGAAAAGAGAGATTGCTCCTCAGTCACTTTAATGAACCACCAGAAAGCTGGCCAGAAATAAGCACTCGATCCAATCAGGAAATACTGCAGACTTCTTTGGGAAAGGCCCTGTTAGAGAAGTTTCTATATTTAAAGAACATTTAAAAAGCGTTCACAGTTCTGATGCAGTTCCATTATCAAACTGCTTTTTTCTTTTTTTTTTTAATTACCAAAGAAAATTTTAAGATTAAAAAAACAACCCAAAAACACACTAGCTAAATCTTGTGTTTCACTGTCAAAGAGAGAATATTTTCAGATCATTAAAGACTGCAGGACAAAAAACTCTTCTTCTAAGGCCAGGATACAGTCAGCATGCGAGGCCCAAAGTCCTCAGACACGCAGACTCTCATTCAAAGCACATTTAACCTTGCAGAAATAATTTTTTTGTTTTTACCCCCTAAAGGGCACTCTCTCCTCTTCCTGCCAACCACTTTGGAAACTAAATGCCTTCTTTACAGAAGGATCCAGCTCTCTTCCTCTGCCTTTTTCAGTTGACTTCTGCAAATCCCACCACTGGATCGACAGCCTAACCCCACTGTTCATGGTGCCGGGCAGCAGCTTCTGACTCCTACAGCAACTGCCATCAGCTGGTCACAAACCTAGAAGATGGAAAAACACCACGAAAAAGTGCTTTTCAAGTTTTCTGTTGCCTACATCACTTAAGTGTCCTGTTCACACAAGCCAAGCCTCAGACTAGACCAGCTTCTGGCATCACACCCTTACAACACCAACATTGCCCAGATGCTCGTGACCACAAGCATCAGTGACCACCCGGCTTCCCAGGCCTCACTGCTACCACATTCCTCATGTTTCTGACTACAAGACCCTTAACGTTATTATTAGGCCACTCTACTTCTTATACAAGCGATCCAAGCTGGGTAACTTTCCAGCCAGCCAGGCTTGTTGAGCAGCTGGAAGGGCAGAGATAAGGTGCTGGAAAACTGAGGGAAAAACCCGAGGAGAACAGCACATAAAGGAAAGGTCAAAAGATACATGTAATTTAAATAATTTAAACTCTCAGCAGTTTCAGAGCCTTTAAAAAATTTTCAACCCTCCCCTCCTCCATATACATTTTCTGGTCAGCCTCAGGGAGGCCAGAACAGTTGTCGCTTTGGGAAACATGGCGCCCAATGAATTTAAGATTTCAGCCAGGGAAAGGGCTTCCAGAACATTATTTTATGCATTCATTGTACCATTATAAAAAGATATATAAGAGCCTCCCTGTACGGGGAGGAAGTACTCAACCCTTTGCTTCAAACGAAAGGTTTACAAGCAGACTTTGGCATCAAGAACGTAGAGATGAAATTCACTCACACAAGAGCAGCAAACACAAGCATTGCACAATACTATGACAACATGACGTTTGCCTCGTTTCACAGCCATATACCTAGCCAAAGCTTCCAGGAGGGCTTCTCCTGAGGGAACACATCACATTTAACCCGTTCATCTTTCTATGAAGAAAAATTGTTCCTTATTTACCTAGAGGGATGATCAAAAATCTCATGTAGCCGAGCCAGTCTGGGGTTTTGTGAGACAGCTGCTCTACAAAGAGCCTCAATACAGCACTGAGGTAATTCTGGGCTCCGGCCACTGCAATTTTAATTGGGTTTGGAGGCTGCGAATTGCAGTTACAGCTAGACAGAAAAAGAGGAAACATATTCATAATCGTGCTTCCAACCAGCTATTTCAGAACAAGTTAAAAAAAAATTGGTTAATAACAACCACGGCAGAAGAGAGTTCATTCAATACACAAGGCAATATCACAATGATTATCAGCAGCTTAAGACATTATTAATAAAATGCAACATTGTTCCATACTTTCTTAATTGGTCTCCTTGCTCCTTCTTTCACACATTTTGATAATCTAAACGGCTGTATTCAACTATCTAGGTTAGGAGGTACCTATTGCAACTAACCACTGTGTCAGAGAACATACTCAGGTACCCAAGCCCTCAGTAGGCATCTAGGGAATGCCTTGAGGAATTGAGGAATTAAGCTGGGAATTATGTGGCGGGGGGGCAAGAACTATTTAAAAACCTACCTATTAGCTTTGCATGCTTTACTGGTTATTAGATCTGATCTATGAGCACAATCCAAAGCACAATCTTTTAAAATCACCAGTGTCGATGAAAGGAGACTTGCATCCCCACACACATGGCAGAACAGCACAACTTTGCAGGGCTGGCGAGTGCTGAAGAGCCACACAACTCTGACTTCAGGAGAGCAGATTGGGGAGAAATATTGGAAGGGAGAAGTATTTCTCAGCTACTGGATGGAAAACTCCCTGGGCACTGGGGCACAGGAGCTGAGAGGCTTTTAGAGCTGAGACTCAACAAACAACACAAGCAAGGTGAGAACTTACTATCTCTGTATCCTGGAGACAATAGTGCTGAAAGCTGCCTGAATATCAGCTGAGGAGCATGTGCAGACCACTGGCAAGGTATGCTTTTGCAAGACATCTGATAGGTACTGAGGAGAGAACAGAACATTTTATAGTCCTTTTTTTGGTACAGTTTGTCACAAGAAGAAAATCTGCCTCCCCCAGCCTCCTAGGTATTCTCACACCCAAGCGTGGGCACTCTCCCCATGTCCAATTTGTAAGTGATACGGCTATCTCCCAAATACCTCGTCCCTGTGCATCAGCCAAAGGAAACTCTTCCTCTAGAAAAATGGAAACATTGCACCTTCTTGACAAACACCAACACTATATCCAAAACATGGCAATGACAACTCTAGAACAGCAGGGTTTTTATGGCTGCAGAGAGCAGGGCAGCAGCAGAAGGCCATTTGCCTAGCAGAAAGCACTGGGTAAGAGCAGATGCTGTCTACTTGCCTGCTTCCGGAACTACAGTTGCATCTCTCTCTGATTTCAAAAGGACTTAAACAAATGCACTGTTCTGCCCACCCTCAAGCACTAAAAAAAGGGAAGGGTGCTACCAACACACACATTCCTCATGAGGGACTGTTTCCCCTCCATGCAGCTAACGGGAAACAAGTTAAAACACACACTTCGGGTATACATGGACATAATATTGATGAGACTCTACAATTATCTCACACTTTCGAATTCTGCACCACTAAACTATACACACCAGCCAATGTCATCTTCATATCCTCCAATACTGCAGGCACAAGCTGCTAAAACTACTGGAAGATGACCTACAATGCTTTCTGTCCTTCTCTAGAAGGCATTTCTCCATCTTTCAAGTATAGAGAAACCAGAACCGGTAGCTCAGCTGGTATTTTTGCTCTCTCAGACATTGAGACCCTAGTTCTTCCAGAAGCAGAAAGCCAAACCAGACAATGTAACTCCACAAGCCTGGCACAAGTTCTACAGGCGACAGTTACCCAGCACATGTTTATTGGTCCTCTTCCATATATATTTTATTGCGTTCTCAGACTCAGGTTTCAAAAGGAGCAAAATTTGTTCCAAACCCATAACAAACCACCCCATGTTGCCAGCATAAGAAAGCACTGCTCAGGGTTCTCCTTAACACAACTATCACTCACTCAGAAAAGACGGAGTGACATACCTGCAGTTAGGAATCACAAGCGTGTGTGCAAGGCAACAGAGTTGACCTGAAATATTTTCTCCTTTGTTCACTGCCTGTGCCTAGAAATATCAGCCTAAACCACAGGTCAGTCCTCCCTGCTTCCTTTGTCCCAGTCTACCACAGTTGAGAAGCAGGCTCCTGAGTGCAAGGGTCTAGCCATTCCCAGAGTGCTGCTACCAGAAGGAATGGCATTTTGTAGAAGAGAAAACACCTCTGTGGAAAGACTCAGGCAGCAAAGCTTTACAAGATCCACAGCATCTCTTGGTCAAATGAAATCCAATCTGTGGGCACTGAACATTCAGTACGCTGCCAGCCCCCACGCACCACCACTGCTCTTCCAACCAAGCAGCAAAACCTACTTGGTTAGTGGTAGAGCTCAAGGCCTGTCCATTCCTGAGGAGGAACAGTGAAGGAGAACTGTGCTTCAGGTAACGTCTCCTGCCTTTACCTGGCCTTGCCAGTCAGAAGTATTGACAAGAATAATGTTTTCTGGCAGCTGGTCATCGGAAACCAGGATGTGATTTAGTTGGTCATACACCGTTTTCCTGGGGATCTGGAAATAAAGACACAGAGAAGAGAACAGTAGCAGATGTCAGCTCTAATCGTCAAGCCACCAGCTCCAGCTCTTGCAATTCATGACAGGCGGCTGTGCATGGCTGGCCAGTGCTTGCTCACCCCATCAGTGAAGGCATGCCATGAGCCGCGCTGGCTGCTGGGACTGACACTTATCAGCTTCTTCAATACTGCAGTATTCTGCAGGCTCCTCTATTAGCCACCTTGGTTTTGTTGGCCATTACTCCTTCTGCCATGCACTTTTACTTACATCACTTTATACCAACTAACAGTAGCCCAAGGAATTTTGGATTCATAGAAGACAGGAACAATCTCCTTTGAGGAGGGAATTAACAAAAGCATGGCACATAGGCTCTGCACAAGTCAGTCCCCTTTTGCAATCCCTAGCAATTTGTCTTATTTCAAAGGAGTAATTCCTCAACACATCCCTACTCATTTCTCATCATAGCAATCTGTTCCAGTGGTTTCAGTTTATGGCGGGCTGACAAAGCAACAAGCTGGCAAAACTCAGCAGACTGGATGGAAGGTACAGTATCAGCCAAGACATAAATTCCCTCCTTCCTGAAGCTGCAGGGTCCAGTTCCTTTCCAGCAGGGGTGGCACTTGGACCAGAATGAAAGGGACCACAGTTGGAGAAGAGGAAAAACTATGAGTGGCTGGAGAGACAGCAATCTTTTTCACACCTGTAAGTGGTGCCGGGTGTCTGGAGAGCGTTCATTGTCCAGACTGTTCGCTCTCTCGTTCTGCGGCCTCACTGGCTGCCTCTCCTTCAGAGACGTGCTCCTTCCCCGACGTCCCGTCTGCTTCCCTTCAGACCTGCTAGAGAGATGTGCTTGCATTCCAGAGTTGGCTCATATCTGAGTGAGATACATCCCCCAAATCCCACATCACCCAGTCTGGCAACCTCAACAATGTGAGTGGAGGCATTGGGGAATCGTGCACGTAGATCTGAGCTAGCTTGAGATCTGCTAATTCTGCTTCTGACAGTGCAGAGCACACGGTTCAGCTACAGAGCACGTTCCCAGGAGTCCCAGGTAGACTTCCACAGTCCATGCTAAGACCCACACCACCACCCTGCTATTGCTACACCAGCATAATAGATCCAGCCATGCAAACTGCAGTCACACAACCAAAAGCAGCACAGAAATACCTCTTCAAAAGAACATCTATTTGCTTGCAAATGACTGGAGAAACTATATGGTGGGGTTGCTGAAGCCCACATTCACTACCTATTTGGGAAGGTTTAACAGGACATAAGTTAGACTTGACAACCACCTTTAAGGCCAAAATCTTCATCGGACCTATTTGGGAAGGTTTAACAGGACGTAAGTTAGAACTGACAACCACCTTAAAGGCCAAAATCTGCATCAGACATTGACTTAGCATCTTTGAGCAAGCAGCTCCAGAGTTTTATAAAAACTTCCTTGGACGTGGAGCAGGTACAACACAGGAGACAGGAGCAACCTCAGAGCAATGCTGACCTTCAGGGTTCTGAGCATTCATTTACCAAGTGCTCAAGACCCATCACTTAAGTGCCTGAACACAAGGAGGATCTGCTCGCAGCCAATGGCTTAAGGCCATCCTGAACAAATGCTAGCACACTGTCCACAACTTCCGAGCAGCCCTGCAGCAGGCGCAATGCTGTGTCACCACTACCTGGTGGATGGGATAATGAGGGACTCGGTCTTCGTGATCTTCCCGCTGGGTGGGAGCTTCTCAACAAACACATCTGGTGTGGGAAGTTCAGCTTCCTGGACCTCGGCTTGCTGGTTAGACTCCTGCAAAAACACAGGGAACCAAGTCATCAGGAACAAACCCTCCCCTCTGTCTCACCACCACAAGGGCTGTCAGGAGGCAACCCAGCTTAGCTGTGGCTGAGGCACATTCAGCCTGCCTCTTCCAGACATGCTACTCACTGCCAAAAGGGAGACACCAGTACTGGCTATCTGGGGCTACCAGTTTCCAGCTTTGCCTCACAGAGGAGCTGGAGGTAGGAAAGGTGCTCAGATACACTCTTTGGAATAGGGACTCTCCCAGCTCAAAGCCAGAGACATACTTCCTCATGCAATGCAGATTAATTCAGCTTACCCAAATGAACTAATGGAGAGAGAAAGACATGGGAAAAATGTTACAAACTGCATGTCCCCAGTAGAGCAACTTGAGCTTTGGGATTTTTACCCCAGAACCAGCTTGATTTCTGCCAATTCAGCTTGAAGTTATACTTCTGTCTGATAAAATGGAACAGCCCTGAGAATACTTTTCAGGACAAAACACATGCCCAGCAGCATACTTGGGCAAGCCTTCCTCAAACCAAGAGAAAGGCTGTTTAAACAGAAGGCCACATAAAGCGTTTCAGTTTCAAAAGGCTGAAAGACAAGAACCTCCAACAACTAAGATCAGGAGAGAGCTCAGCATTATCTTCACTGCAGCGAATGTTACCTACGTAAGTTGTGTTGCATGTGCAACTATATGGACAGACAGACACATGCCACAGAATGCAGTTCACAGTTGACACCCAAACTGCCAGGAGGAACCTTAACAAGTGCATTTTCAACTTACATAAGAAACAGTGTCAGAAATGCTGTCGCCTGCGTGTTTGGTTCCAAGACTCTTTGTCTTTTCAGGCACTTCTACCTGCTTGAGAGGAGAAAAATCATTAGGAGGTATGGCACCAGCACAGTTTTCAGCTACACTCTCTGGATTGGGCTGTTCAAAAGACACACTTCTCTGTTTAAACATTGCACAGCTCTGCAGGATGACCAGGAGCACTTCCTGGTCACACCAGGACCGAACACATTAGTGTGGGATGTGGCAAAGCAGGAGCTGATGCACAATACACAGTAGAGGCAAGGAAGTGCTTTGGAATAGGACTGATACTCTATGCGCCTAATATGCCCATCCATGAGGGGGTGGAGAAGGGGGTGAGCTGCCCCTCAGCATTCACTCCCAGCCACCATGAAAAGTATCCCAACAACAGTAAGGTAAAGCCTCCTCCAAACAGTGCCAACGAGTCCCTAAAACTTCCAGGCAACATCTCCCATCCTAGCAGTCATTTCAAGCACACGGGAATCTGGAGCTATTCATACCATTAGCAATTATTCAATACATAACCTGAAGATGTCCCCTTGAGTTAATACCATATTTGCTTTAAATAAAACGAAACACCACCAACAAAAAAAAAACAAACAAAAAAAACCCCCAACCCCCCCCAAAACAACAAACATGTTTTCTTAGCAGAAAACTCGTATCTATGCATCCAAGTCTTTGGAGGAGGTCAGAGATGGTGCTTTAATTTACACATGCGAATAGAGACAGTGCAGGTCTGCTGTATTACCTGCAGATAGATAACCTTCTTGAGACATGACTTACAGGACTTGATGGCTCCCTCTGGCTCCTGATGCTGTGGATGCTACCAATTTCTGTCTGAGAGCTGGAGTGTGACAATCCTTCAAAATAAGGTCTGAGTAAGGAAAGCAAAAACAGTTTCTTATTATCAAAAACACTAACAGACAGTCCACCACATTCACAGCAAAGCAACATGACCATTCCCAGGGTGTCTTACTGCTCCCCAATGGTTCCAGTAAAACTTATAGGCTACTTTTGAAAGGAGGGGGAGGTCTCCAGGACAGCAAGAGAAGCCAGAAAGTCCAAGGACACCTGTCTAGCCCTGACACTGACTGATCGACCTCCATCTAATGGATCCAACATGTCACCTGACACACAGCAGACCATATTTATAAAGCTCTTACTAGGAACGCTTGCACGCTCTCACACTACACACCAAACAGCAGCTTTTGTTTCCATAAAATCCAGGGTGTGCACATGGGTCCAGCACTTTGCCACAGCAGAACAGAATGCACATTAACTCCACACAAGCAGTTGTGTCCTCACTACCCCAAGTACCAGGTGCAAAGTTTCACACTGCAATTCTTGTTTCAGTTTTGCAAATGCTGATTGAACTACATGCCATTCCAGACAGGGTCTAGCTCTTGACTGAAATACAGCAAGTAGAGTTACACAGATACCCTGCTTCCTGCGGGTAAGTGACTCTTGGTGCTAATACGCATTTTATTTCCAGCTTGCATCTGGATTTGGCTGCTAGCCCTAGGGTCCAATTACACATTTGCTCAGTCAGATAAGGTAACGCATACAATCAGATTGCGCTTCCACGTAAAAAGGCAGCTCATCACACCAGGCTACAAAACTCAATTACAGTTTAAGGAACTGATTTTTTTTGTTGCAGAAAAAACCTGCCTATAAGCATCAGCATTTATCACATCCCTTTCAAGATACGAACACAAGAACTGGACACAGGAAACCACAAAGTGTCTCCCCAGGACAAGACACAGTAAGTTCTTATTCCTGCTATATTCCAGCAATCACATATCCCAGAACAACTAGCTCCTCAGCTCCAGGGAACAGGACACGAGCTCTCAGTGTGTACAGTACAACATTTTGGCTTGTTTCAAAGCAGCTGCTTACCACAACACATCTACTTTCAAATCCCTTCAATATAGGGCCTACCAACTGGCAATATATTGCATCAAGCTCCAAACGCCTTTATAAGCCACCAGACCTTACCACTTGCTGCCCCAGTCTATCCTTGACATCTTCTGGCTCACTGATAGGGAACAAGTCACTCCAGACTCAGAATCTATTCTTAGCCCAAGTAGGTTATTCTACATTAATTAGGATATTACGACACCTGGTAATTAGCTGGTATTTAGCAGATATTGTACTGACCAACTGCAGTGGTAGGCTTTGCTTGTTTCAGAGCCATCACAACATTGAAGGCCTGAGCATGCAACCACATGCCAATCAGAAGCATGAGTGCAGCTCAAACAGTCTCATGTTTTCAGTCTTTATTCAGGCAGGGACATGACACAGCTCTGCTAGCTCAGGGTTCTGCATCTGCTCGAGACCCTGAAGCCAGCAATCCACGGCTCAGCTCCACAGTGCTGTGATTGCCCATACGTCAGTGCCCATAAAAGCCAGGTCAGAACAGGCTTGCGTGTATCTACGTGTGCTGCAGTCAGGCCCCTTGGGCCCTGAGGAACTCCTTTGTTTCCTGCAGTTCTGCTTCCTTAATCCCTGCACAGGGTCTTATCAGCTTTTCCAGAAAGACACAGTCCACCTTTTCCATCCCTGCCTCTACTTCTGCAGCTTCCAACCACATCTCCTGCCTTAGCACAGATTTCCTGGCTATTTCTACCACCTCTTCAAAACACCTGTGTACAGTTTAATTCTACTGCCTGCCTGTCAGCAATTCCTACCCCTGTGCTCAGGTGGCAGGGCAGGCAGAACATCTGCAAAGGGAACAAGGAAGAAACGAGACTGAAGGGAAGTTAGACCCACACACACAAACCCCAGCTCACAAGCAGTCATTCATGTCATAACAACACACACTAGGGCTCCGATACCAGATCAAGAGGGGAAAAAGCCAGGATCAAGGGGTGGGAACAGAAACAACATCTAATCTGTGGTGACACTGCACATGGTCTCTCCCTGGCCCAGCATTAGCCGCCCCACACTTACTTTAACTTTGGCTTCGGAGTGCTCAAGACACTGTCATCATCCTCCATTTCTGGCCCGCTGTCACTGGGGTTCTCTATATCCAGCGTGTCATACAGAAGGTCCAAGTCCTCCTCCACCTCTGGAACGTGTTCCGCCGGGTCCTGCTCTGAATCCAGAACCTACACACAGGACAAAAGCAAGCATCACTGACTCTGCTAGGAGCCAGACTGATCCCATATCTCCTGAGCTCCCCTGAGGACTGCAGCACACCAGTCTTGGGACTAAGATTCTGTTCCTAGGGCAAGGATACTATATCCAACAGAAACATTAAGTGTATGAGAAGTGTTTGTTTTGGGTCAAGCTTGTCAGTTTCTGGTTAAGCAGGAGTTACCTATTGGACTAAGCATCCGTGAACAAGCTATTAACCATAGATTATGTCCATTATTCAACCACATTATATAAACAAAGCTTTAAAAAGGCCCCTAATGGAGTCGCAGTTTTCTTAGAACAAGTATAGAAATGCAGTACTCCCAACAGTGTAACCTGTCTTGGGTTTTACTGAAAAAGTTGCCATGACACCTCCTGATTTGATACCCAAGCAGGTAGAAATGACAAAAATGTCCACAGGAGGCGCCTGAAACCTGGACAAGGATCAGCTGCCACCCACACGCAAAGCCAAAGAGATCAGATCTCACACAAAACTTCCACAGGTTGCTTCACATATACACCAGAATAAGCAGGCAGCCGTGCACAGTTCAGTGCTTGCTTTTTGAAGGGCAGCTCCAGAAAAGCAGCAGCTCAGCTGGCTGAAACCTCAGCTATGGGTGCTGGCTCTGCTGAGCTAACTTGGGAAGAACAGCAAAGCTAACGGGACTGTTTAGAAGTGTAAGGAAGCATGAGGAGAAAAGCCACAAAATCAGCACACAGCCATACAGCCAATTGAGATGTTAACTGTTTTTATATTAGATACTTAACATTACACAGGTTTCTTGGGTTCTGGATCTCTTTCATTTTCAGCTCTGACCAGACAGCTGACTCTCCTGTGGATCTGCGTTCCCTATCCAAGTTTTTCATGTTTTGCCTGGCTGTTCTAGTAAGATGATCAAACAGGCTGGGATTTAACTTCACAAGCAATATACACTGTAGACTACTTGCCTTTGAAAGGGTCAAAGATAATTTCAAAGCAGTCTGCAAAACTAATGGGTACACACCTCGTTGCCAAAATCTGCTTTTGATAAACTCAATCTAGAAAATGTTTGACGACATTTTAAAATTGGCCCTCAAGCCTCCATGCAAGACCAGGGCTTAAGGAAAGGTCACATCCACTGCAGACTTGAAAACAAAATGAAGGGAACTAGGGGGAAACAGGAGAGTGTTCCTGAAGTCTAAAGCAAGATGCACCAAGCAGAGGGCAACACACAAGACAGGAAGGCTTACAGAATGAATTACTTACCTCGTCAGACACTTTAAACCTCTTCAGCAATGCCACAACCTTCTGTTTGAAGTTTTGTTGCTGCAAGTCAAAGACACTTTTACATAAGTAAAGCGTTAAGTGAACTGTTTTCTCCCAGTCTGCAAGAAGCCCAGACACATCTGACACTGGTGCTCTAGCTGCTACTTCAAACCAAACAACTTCTGGCACCACAAGTCAAGCCTCTGCTGTTCTTATGTTGAAAACAGCTTTTCCACACCTATGATACTTTCCTTCCTGCATTACAACAAACTGGGTCCCACTCCACCAAGCATTACAAATCTTCTGGCCCTGATGGATGGCACACCACTCTTAGCTGGACACAGAGTGGATAACAAATTACTTTATCTGCCAGATCGCCTCCTGTACCTGTTTGATATGTTTCTGGCAAACATTTGACAGTCAACTTTTGTGATTCTTAACAAGGGTGAGCCAACACAGGCATCTACACACTGACCCAAAGTACAAATGTGTTTTCTACCAAAAAAGCACTGTTTTTCCCAAGAGCTTGCAGTTCATCCTGGCAGGCTCATTTATTTGACTAGTACAATGTAGAAAAGTTGTGGGGCTTGTCCTTAGCACTTGCCTATCACAAAAATGCTTTCTGAGTCCGATACCCCCAGATCCTGGACACAGCAGGCATCAAGTCCAAAACAACACAAGCCAAACTGTTGCACTTCTTTTGTGTTTAATTGGCCCCAAGAGCTCTCTCTCTCTTGCAGAACCAAACAGACGAGATTTGCCCTGAGCTGCCCAGCCCTTCTGTCCGTCATTGACCAATCTAATATGCACATTCTGAAGAAAAGGAAGATGAGAGGGGCCCTGGCGTGAGTGCTGGTACAGAGCATTTGAGGTAGCATCCCTGTATCAGGAGGAAAGGGAGGAGAAAATGGCTGGCACCAGGCTACTCTTAGGTGAAGAAAGTTGCTCATTTGCTGGCTCTCCCATATCTCACATGAGCTCTTCTTGCCAGTCCAACTGCCTGCTGCTCCCACTCTGGCCTCAGGCACTTCATACTGCCCCACATCTCCAAACCTAGCCTGTTACCTCTGAACTCAAATCCTGCAAGCTGCAACCACCTTCTAGACAGCTGAAGTTTAGGTGAAATAAATCCACCAGGCCTCAAACAAGACTTTCCAAAGACTGCCCTATTTCTGTCCCCAATGCACTGGTGAGGCCATGATGCTCTCGCAACAGTAAGAGTTGCCCTCTGGCTCAGGATGCCAAGCAAAACTGTCCATCGCGCAAACCACCTTGGATCAGCACGGGAATCTGCGTAGGGAGGACACATAGCATGCAGTAGCTAAGGTGACATGGCAAGAGCTGTTCACTCTAGTGGTGGTTTGACAGTTGGCAGACAGGAAACCTGTTGGGTTTGGAGCTGGACTGATGTTAACTTAACTGGCAGCACCAAACCCAGTTTTGCACCAGCCCCACACACTGAAGATTCAGTATCAGTTTAGTTAGTGGTCAGGGCTAGAAAGACATTATTCTTACTAAGATGAAGCTGCTCGTTTAATAACCAAGTGGTGTATTTTGTCCTGGCTGGTCACTGACACCTGAAAACAATACTACGGACACCAAGGATATGAACTAGCATGCTCCTGGTCTCATACAGAGGGTCTTTTTAGTGGCAGACTCAAGTCAAAACAGGGTTTATTTCAGACCTTATCAAAATATGGATTTCAGAAATAGCCTCACAGGAGGTACAATGATCTCCAAACTTACTCCTAAGTCCAAAAAAGAAAACCTAGCCCATCCTGGTGGTTTTGGGTTATTGTCATCATAGACGTGCATAAACACTTGTGTGAGCAGAAAGCTGCATTATGGTGTGGTCAAGCACAAGTCACTGCTCCACGCAGAAGTGCAGCTTTGCAGGCATACACATGGCTGCTGTGAGAGGGTGGATAGCTGCATGCGACTTGCCAAAGCCTTCAACATCCAGCTACTTCTTTTGCCTCAGCACCACATGCACCACCTCAGGTTTATCTGTCATGCTCTAGCCCCTGACTGAGCTACTTAACTTCATTTTGGTACCTTCCCACTGGCCTCTCCCACGCAGAGCACAAACAGAAGAGTTTCCCTTCACTTAAAGCTACTTTCAGGACTTACATGAGCATGGATCCTGCACTGGCTTCTTCATGGGGGTGAATTTCACACACTTACATGATTTTTGGAGTTCCTTAACCTTGCAGTCAAAGGACACTCAAGACAGCACATACACACACCTTGGACGGCCTCACCCCCTGAACTGGCTGCTTCTTGTAGCTCTTCACATGCTGTGACCATGCCCCCAAGCTCCCTGCTGGGCCAGCATGTCTAGTACTGCTGCTCCCATAAGCCACATGCACTGTGCATCCTGGCCAAACCCCGTCAGTGTTAGTAAAACTAATTTCCACCGACCCTGGTTATGGACGTCGTTCTTACTATCGATCTCCGCTGCTTCTTGGGCTTCCCCAGCTCGTACTCATCATCATCCAAATCCTGAACAGAAAGAGGATTCCTGTGTTACCTTTGTCATTTGGGGACATATAAGCATTTATGTGCTAAAACTGTTCCCTCTGTGAAGATGAACCTGCTGCTCTGTCCTCCAGGCTTTCAGCATTTGCCTTGATTGCACTTACGATGGCAGAGGGGAAAAGGAAGTGAACCAGAACTGCAGAGAGCCAGGAATAACAGCTTGGAGAAGCAAAACAGCCCTAGTTCTATATTCAAGGAACAAGGATAGTCACAACCCCACATTTCGGTGGGTTCCTCTCTCAGTACCCTCCGAGAGGTGGAAGGCAGGTGATGCCAGAGTCTGAAGGCAAGTAAGACCCAAACTCAAAAGCATCTCACATCTTGCCAGGGGGTTCTCATAAGAACCTATTTTGCAGAAGGTATTAAAGACTAAAGACTGACTTAGACCCCACTGGCCCTTTAATTACAGCTGGGGATCTAGTTGAGCTCTTTGAATCCAATTAGCATTACAGAAGCAATCAGCTGATGCCTTGACCATTAAGCAGAGAAACACACAAGAATGCCAATATTTTAATGTTTAAAGGGAGCTCAAGTCCAAACACGTGAACAGATAAATGACAGCATGGTGGAAGAAATGGGTTATTGTGCAGGCCTTCTGCCACTGCAGCTAAACACTTGGTGACAGTCTCGCACTGTCATGGTTTAGCTAAAGAAACAGGCTTTTAATTTCAAGCGCAAGCTGAGTGTACACGCTCTACTGAAGCTCTCACAAGGAGAAGAAGTGCCCTAAACAGTACCTGGCCCTGTACGGCATCATCACTGGCCTCCTGCTCAGAAGAGAAGCTCTCGTACTCTTCCTCGGAATAGTTGTCTGAAAGGGAAGGAAAGAAGGGAGAGATCCTGTGAAACTCCTTTAAGGTGAGGGGACAGTCTCATCTCAGGAGTAGAGAAGGCCAACTAACAGTCACAAATCAAGAAAAGAGGCACACAAGGAGATGCCTGCTAGTTTATCTTCTATCTGTGCTAGAACCAGTGAGATGGGAACTGCCTGGAGGTAAGGAACAAGGAGAAACACATCTAATAGGAAGGAAGGACCAGCACACAGATAAGGTTCCTTGAAACACCACCCCTTTTTACCCTGGAAAGAACCACCTGGTAGACAGCAGCAAGTAAAGAGGTTTCTCCACAAGGGAAATTACTTTTCCCCCTAACATGGGCGTTAACTGGCTTAAAGGAGCAAGTAAGACATGCCAGGAGAGTCTAAATCCTTTATCGAAATGACACCTCAGGTGAGCTGCCTGGCCTCAGGCAACAACACACAAGCACCTGCGTGTGCTACCTTCAACAGGTCACTCTTCTAGCAGTGAGCAGAAGGCTAGTACCAAATAAAAAGATTGTCATGAGTAGAAACCCAATGACTTCCCTATACGGTGCACAACACCATGGATTTACACTCATTAAACCAGGCCACAGTCCACAGCAAAACATGTTGCAGGTTTGCAGTCTCATCTAAGTTAATGAGATTTATTGTAGAACACTCAAAGGAAAAAGAAGTTGGAAGAATAGCTTAAATGTGAATCTCCTGAATACAACACTGTTAGCCAGGTGAGAAGCTACAGGTTCTCGACACACCCACCAGTAATGTTGGAAGAGCATTGGCGAGAACACAGCTAACCCTTGCTGGATAGCTCAGGCCTGGTGTGATATGCAGGAGAAGCTTTGACAACTCAATCCCCCACTCCTGTCACACTCCCTGCTTACTCAGCAACAGGTTTGCAAAGTGGGTTTTCTTTGCATTAATCAGTTATAGACACAGCAACTTGTGCAAACCAGTCCTCATTTGTCCCAGGAACCACCTAAGCCCAGGTGGGGTTTAACTCCAGCTAGTTCAGGAAGACACTGGTCCTCAGAGCATGTGGTTGTGCTCTTACCTGTAGACTTGATTTTCTGGCTGGCCTGCATAGTGCTGTCTTCATGGTCAATTGGCTGACTTGACAAGGAGAAGATCCAGATTTCTGCTACCTTCACTGCAGCCTCTTTGATGTTGCTGAAAAGGCTCAGAACCTGGCCACCTTCTGTTGGGTGCTGCATGACCTGGGACAGAAATCAAGCAGTACAAGTCTGCATAGTAAATGTATTTAAACTTGCATCATTTGCATACTACAAGAGTTATTTATGTTAATAGAGTTACTCCACATTTCCAAGTACAGAAGCGGGCCAACACCCTGCAACTGCAGGAGCCACTTGCAGGCAATACACAGTGCTAGCTGAGATTTTATTTGACTACTAATGGAAGTGATGGAAGGAAAGAAAAGCCTTCTGAGCTTGACAGCTGATTAGCTCATCCTTGAAGCACAATACTTGACTACCTCATTACTATGTATTTGCTTCCACGGCACAGTACTGATTTGAATTATCAAGTTACCAACCTTCTGAACACGTAATTAAGGAACTTAATTTTGTGTTAAAGCCCAGCAGAAGAGCCAGTAAAGGCAAAAATTCTTGGTGAGATACAGATGCAAAGTGCTTCCTAAAGCAAAAATCTCTGCTCCAGAGAGCTGGCACCTGAATCTCAGAGGAGCTGGCCATCCCAGGATAATGAAGCAGTGGGTCACGAAAAACAAGACAATGGTGGAGGCAGAGGGACATCTCGATGTGGGTTTCTCCTTCCTTTGCCACTCACAGCTCACAGGGCTCTCCCCAGAACCTAAGACATTCTTCTCTTGCCCCACCGGAGTCAGGTGCTTCCCCATTCCTGCACCCCAGCTTTCTAACACACACCAGGCTGCCTTGTCAGCTCCTCATGTGGCTTTAAAAAGACCTGAGCTGATGAGGAACATATGCCTCCCTGCTCTTAAACTCTGCTCGACTCACAACTCCAATTCATTGCTTTGTTTCAACAGCTAAGAGAACTTTTTTTTTTTTTTAAAATTTTAAGAAATGTGTCAGTGCTGTTTAGGGGTCATTATACTATAAACTGCAAAGAGGAGGCAGGGAGGCTACTTGTAAAATTTGTTTTCCTGAAGTCTTCAATTTCAGAAATACTCCAGATGAGCTGGAAGGCAACTATTTCCTAACACAGTGAGCCTTTGAAAATTTTTGACCTTCTAACCTTAGTCAGCTGACATTACAAAAGACATAAGAAAAACCACACGCAGCAGCAGCAAATGCCCAACACTTAGAAGTTCACTGATGGGTCTAATTAATGGGCCCACATGTTTTCTGCCTTACAGCAGTATTTAATTTCTAGTTCTTAAACAAATCAAGTACAGTACAGGAAAAATATTAGCTACAACACCACAAATCAGAATTTGGCCAATTCAAATGGGGAGTTCACCATTTACTGCAAGTCTAAGGGAAGCTGAACTCACACACAAGGAGTGGTGTTTATAATGAATTATTTAATATAGTAATAACTCACCACAGCATAACACTAGCTTATTTTGGATGGAAATGATTTGTTGACAGAAAGCAGTCTGATGAAAAATATTGTGTTAAGCTGAACTTGCTACTGCTAAGCCCATCTCTAAATACTCAGAAACAGAAACAGCAGAGATTAAACAGGGCATGAAATAATGAAGCATGGAGCTAAGCCATTCAGAAAGCCTTAGTAAATAATTTATCCATACTTGATTCCAGCATTAATTTTCAGATGTAAATCTGAAAATTTTATCATTTACCTCTCATGAATAGAACTCCACCTGAATTACCAACAGCCATGAAGTAAGAATTGCAAAGGGTGTTTCAAGCAAAATGAGAGAAACTGCTTGATCCTGAACTCTCGGACAGTGGCACAGAGAAGCACAGCAAACCTTGCTTTAACTTCAACATTTCTTAGGGTTGGAAGGCTTGCCCGAGCGACCCTATCTGTCTTGTTGTGCACTTATGAAACAACAAAACGTTTTACATTTAAGACCAACCTGAGACAAACGTACGCATAAGTTCAATTGAACCAAATACACTGCAACTTCTGCTGTTCGTTTCAGGAAACGTGATACAAAAGAATATATTTACTAGTTTCAAACTTATGCTGAAGTGTCCTGAATACAAAGGGGACAGCACTGTATTTGGGTGAAATGATCTCGACCCTCTAATTCTGAAAAAAAAAAAAACCAAACACACAACAACAACAAAACCCTTACAAGGTAATAAGCTAGCCTCGTGAAAGCTTTAGCTCTCAAGACACTATCCAGAAAACGTCCAATATTATTACTCAGTAGTAAAATCTGTTTAAAATATTGCCCTGGAATAATGATTACAGTTATTAAGACAGCTATATGAAATCCTGCCAGGTACTTCTCAATGAGGAAAGTGACAAAACTGGGTTGAGAAGGGAAAATGTCCACCTTTGTAAACAGCGATCATGTCAAATGCTGCTCACCTCAGCCATGTTGATAGACCCCACAGCCAGAGTCTTGTAGCCTAAAATGGTTCGGTTCTTGTACCGCTTCCGCCGCTGCAGCATGATCTGAAGCTTGTTGCCTTCTCTCTTCAAGAAGTGAGGGTACTGTGGTCAGAAACACAATGGAAAAGTTTCTTACGTCTCTTGACATTATCTCGCAAGCTGCCAGCTTCACAAGTAAACTCCACTCCTAAGAATTAACCCAGGGCTTTTAGAAGTGCCTACAGCTAACTTGCACTCAGTGGACAATCCTTCATCTCTGACCAAACAGGTCAGCTCTGGGCTCTCGTTTCTCCAACCAAGCACATTGAAAACAATCCGGGGGTGCAGAGAAGCTGTTCAGTTTGGGAAGGGCTGAGCCCAAGCCCGGTTCCAGAGAGATGCGCAGCCTCCAGGAGACGCTTCCACAACAGCTAAATGGAGGCTGCCCAGACCCGGAGCCCCAGAGGTGCTGCCCGGGGCACAGGCTGCCCCTGGGCAAACAGCGGGCAGCACACAGTGGCAGGGACAGCTGCGGACCCCTGCACTCTTGGCAGGACACGGCTGTCCCTCCAACACACGAACACTTCTCAGTGTTTGACCCTCTACTGCACACGTTCAAGGGCCTGTTGTGCTCTGAATGGCAAGAAAAGAGAGGCCCAGCTATGAAAAGGCCAAGGATTTGCTGATGCCTATTTTGCTAAAGCACAGAGCCCTACACGGTCACACAATGATTCTCTCCAGGATGATGCTGTCTCCTTCAGGCACGCGGCTCTTGCAACTGTCAATGTTTTCCAGCGTTAACACGCTCAAACTTCTATTGCCCAAAGTGGTTGTATTTTATGTAGCTAAGTCAAGAAAAACTCTGTCCTACTACCAGGCCATGTTGCAAAGACATAAATCCTTGCAAGACATGTTGCATACATGAAAATACATTTGTTTATATATCACCCAAAAAACTCCCCAAGAACAGAAAGGCTCTGAAGTCAAGCAGAGACTATTAGGGAAA
>NW_009207454.1:51443-59983 GCF_000690835.1 Fulmarus glacialis
CTACCTCAGCTTGGCCTGCTCATCTGCAGAGTATTAGTGTAGTCAGGCCCTGCTTTCTGCCAGGATGCCCGCCAGAGCGCTGACAGTCCCCAGGGCCCAGCTCACCGGCTCTGGGAGGAAGAAGCCGTGCAATGGAAAAGCAATGTTCAAGAAAAGATACAGCAGCCACCTGACCAGCTAGCTGAGCCTCATCTTGAGAAGAGAGGTGAATGGGACACAGGCTCCAAATATACAAAATACATAGCACTAAGTAACCTGCAGACAGGAGAACTTAATTGCAGGGATCTCAAACAGGACATTCCCAAGTGAAGGATAATTCTCTCACAGGCAAGACCTACATCTTTGGTTTTTTTTCGTTGGGACACTGAAGATAACTTCCTGCCTATCAAAATGCTTCATAAGTACAAATACTGAGTGCCACCAGAAACCCTGAGATATTAATTTGCAGTCCAGAGCAAGCCTGACTGCTACACAGAGAGCTGGGAGCAGTGGCCACACAAACAAGCAGAATACTAATTAACTGATTGCTCTGCAAGGGTGAGATCTACTGAGCGTTGCAGCCCTGCAGAAGAGAGGAACAGCAGTCCACTTAATTAAAAGATAACCTCAAAACACACCTGCATCCAGACACAAACGGAGTCTGTGACTTTACAGACGTGCAACGTCCCTAAACAAGGATGGAAGAAAGTTATTGGGGGTAAGGGGCAAGAGGGGCTCAAAAAGCCAGAGGCACCTTTTGCATTCAAATCTACCATCTCCCTGCCTCTGGGGCCCTTCCACGTGTTGGAAGGGCAGAGCGGAGAGGGACTCCTTGCTTTCAGCTCAAGGCACTTGGGCCACGCCAAGGCTGCTTAAGTATTAGCCTGCAACTGAAGTTCAAAGTCACGCTCGGCCCCAGGCCAGCTTGATTTCAATGTGTACAAGTTTTCAGGGATTAAACTGGACAGCTCAAGTCCATACACGTGCAAGTTTCTGTTTTTCAAAGGTGTGCTGCCTGGCCACCTCTGATGAGCATTCACAGAGATGATAAAAGAAAGGTATAGAGAGACTCAGGCCACTCAGCTCCTCAGTTAAAAGCAAAGATCTCTAGAAGAAAAGCCGAGCCATTTTCATAGCACAGACAAGCTATTTTTAACACCAGCCACGGTTTATCAACTCTACAGAACTGTTTCGACCAAAACTTTTCAGTAATTGTCAGTCCATGAGAGAGATTGGAGAGGAAAACGGTTTGGCTCAAAACATTTTAAAGCAAGACTTTTAGAGGAAGCACCAAGCACTCCAAGGCACCCCTGAGGGGTGAGAAGAGGGGGCAATCACACACACCAGAACAGTGAGAGTCAGGGCAAGACATTCTTTCTGAGGCCCCAGGGATGTAATTCCTTCTATCTGGAAAGGGTTATTAGATTAAACACAGGAATTAAGAGCTCCAGAGAGCTGCGATGTTGTGCTTGGAATATCTGGGGAATTTCACTTGATCCTGTGAAACCCACGGAGGGTCAGGAGAAGCAGCCATTCCAGCATTAAGGGTGATGGTAACTCACCCACCAGAAAGGCTACCGCTGGTCTAGCCCTGGTTAGCAAGGCGAAACAGGATAGACACACCAATAACTCCTGTCTTACCCCAGCTGTGTAACACAGCAACAGGAAACTCCTCCCTTCTGTTTGAGCAGAGGACTGCCAGACACAATGGGCTGCTCGCTATTAACACCAGCCTGCATCATCACCTTTCTAGCTTAGCTCTGACAAGGAAACACTCTGTGCAAAGGACAAGAATTTCACCCAGGAGAAGCAGCTGGGAAGGCAGTGACTGATCCAAACAGCTAGCACAAAGCAAGGCATACAGTTTGAAGAGTTGACAGTGCGATATGGAGATACTGGCTGCTGCACAACACTGAGACCTTCTTGTGCTGTGACATCCACATGCTTTTACTTTGTGGCCCATCACCACTCTCAAATATATCCCAGGCACTAAATTCAGACTGTATCTGGCTTAAGCTGCAGTTGTTAGCTAGGAGTAGCTTCCAGCCATTGTCCAATTAAGAAACAACAAAAACTGTCCTAAAAATCCTGCTGTGCCATTTCAGGAAGGCTTCCCAGGCCTTACTGCATCCAAGACCACCAACCCTTCCTGTAGTCAGAGACCAGCAGCACATCTCTGCATTAAGCTTGCTCACCTCTTCTGAAGGCTCAATGTCATGGACATTGCTCTCCCCTCTTTTGGCTCAATTCCCAGCCCCTTCAGGGGAAATCAAGTTAAAGGCAATGCTCTGTGTCCTGCTGCAGCATTGCTCTGAGTCCCAGGAAAAAAAAAACATATTCCCAGTTAATTCCAAAAAGATCTGCAAAAGCACTTGCTCCTTGCTGACACAGGACTGGCAGAGGGAGACCTGGCTTGTCTTACAGCTCTGCTCCCCACCATGGGAAAGCTGCAGCCCCAGGACCCATGAATTCCTGGCACGTGGCACTGTTATTCCTGTTCACAAAGGAGGGGATGCAATGCTGCACTTAACCCAGTCTGTGGGCTGCATCAGGACAGAACCAGAAGCATCAGCCATCTGTGTATCTGCCTGGGCAGTCGCAGGATTATCATCCGTCTGCAATGAAATCTTACCTGCTTCGAGTGTGCACAAGTCTGAGTAACAACCAGTCTGTCTCACATCATCACTTGAGCCTTTCTCCTCACCAGATCAGACTTTTGACTTCAAGATCTAACCAATAGTCCCAAAACACAGATAATCCAGATGTGAATGCTTCTGAGCGTCTGTCTGGCTCTGCTCTATGCATGCGGGATCCTCCCTCCTGCTTACAGCAATTCAGCCTCTATTTACCTTATTTCCCTGCTCAGGAGGTAGCACCAAGGCAGCATGCTTTGAGGAAAAGAGGAACGGATAAAATACAGTTGCTCCAATTCCCAGCTGATTCCAGAGCCAGGAGTAACTGTCTGCATACTGCTCCTGCTTCCCCAAATGGTGCCTCCGTCAACAACTCCAAATAGAGGTTCACCTGTCCCATTCCTACTACTGGGAGCCTGTCAGCCTTCTGTCAGCCTGATACTCCATGCCACCCCCCCATGGCTGCCACCCTCCAGTGTCCATTCATAAGGAAGGCAACAAAAGGCAAAAAAGAGCCATCCTGCTCTGCCCCAGTTCCTGCCACAGCCATAACATGAAGAGGGTAGACTGCAGTGAAGTCCTCATGTTCCTGGGCTCCAAACACAGGATGCACAACAAGGAAGGTCCCCTAACACTGCGAACCAGCACTCTGCTCCAGGCCCTCAATGCTGAGAGGCAATTCAGACAAATTTGTGTTGTTTCACTGAGGGCGTGCAAATTGCAGCTAGTGTCTAACTTGCCTGTTCCCCCCAGACAAGTCAGGATTAGAGATCTGCCTTCCATGATGCAGGGTTGGCCCCAAGAACAATTCTAAGGGTTTATATGGCAGCTTTCCCAGTGGGCTTCCCCCTCCCCAGATCCTGGAAGCATCTGGGCCACTTTTGTTCAAATTCCCCACAGGTGACTGCCCAAAGACAAGCCAAAAGAGCTCAGAGAGCTCTTCAGAAATGGCTGGGACTGCCTTAAGAACAAGCATCCCTGGCAGCACTAGAAGTATCTTCACTTCAGACCCACAATGTACCTCTGCTCACTGCAAAGCAGCAAGCACACATGCCCCAAGGCCACATCCCACCTTACCTGCAGCGAGAAGGTCAGCGCAAGCTCCGTTTCCACATGTCCATTCGGGGGCAATACAATCTCGTGAGACCGCAGGATGCGCTTGGAGCCCTGAACAGAAACAAAGTCCATCGAGTGAATTCCCCAGAAGCCAGCCTTTACATCCCACCCTAATCCTATTTACTGAAAACCAGGAAACATTGTCAGGGACTACCACAGAGAAAGTGAACGGATGGGTCTGACCTTGCATTTCTGTGAAATATTAATGAGATGAAAGGGAGATATTTGACTAATAAAGATTTGGGCATATTTACTGTCCCTAACCGCAACAAAGCAGCTTTTGTTCTGCCAAGCCCCAGCATTCAAAAGCTATGAGTCAACCCCCACCCCTCAAGTTCAAGTCTCATATTTTACTTCAGCCAATAGGTACAAGGCTCATCATCTCCTGGGTTCGGAGGCTGCAGCGTCATGCTTAAATCTCCAGCGTTAGCCATGACAGACTGGTCTTTTCTTTTTGTGCACACGCCCCTCCCTGGGGAAAGTGGACGTTTTAACCTGTTTAAACAACTGCAAGTAGTTGGGACTATAAAAGAAAAAATCCACTAAGCATCGCAGTGGAGTCTGGAGACCTGACAGTATTACAGGGCAACTCCAAATCAATGCTGTGTTTGGGCTGCTATACACTAACCGAGTTATGGGCTATTTACTGTGTGAGCACTTCATTTCAGGGAATGTTTCAGCGAAAACTAGCAGGAAAGTGTGACAGACTGCTGCCTAGCAAATCCTTCTGCACTGTTCAAACACAGTGGCAAGTTTCAGAGGTCCCTGGCTCAATGTTCTGCTGAGGCTGCAGATCTGGCTTTGTCCAGACGGGCTGATCTCCCAGAAGCACAGAACTGTAGCTCTCAAAAAAGCAGCATCTGGGAAATCAGAGACAGACTGGGTGGGGTAAACTCCTCCTAGCTACATCCTAGGTATGTATGGTCTGCCCATATCAGCCTCAAATAGCATCTTGAGATGAGAGAGAAGCAGAGACTCGTTTACATTCCTTCCTCCCCAAACGCATCGCTCAGGCAGCAAGAGTGAATGCTGTGATTTGCAGTGGTGCCTCAGCTCCTGCACAACACAGCGCAGGCTCCTCTGTGGAAAAGCCGAGGTGCCTAAGCTCCGGCGGATCAGAAGACAGACAGCAGAGCAGGGTGAGAAACCGAAGGGCTCCCCCAGAGGAAAAGCAGCACGCATGCAAGTAAAGAACAGCTAGCCCCGCCGCTGGCAACAGCGGCATCTCTTCTGTTGGTGCAAAGCTTCTAACAGCAGCAATCTTGCTTTACTTGTTATGCAACTCGAAATCTAATGAAGGACCAAATATAGCTGCTTTTAAAAGACCGCAGCAGATAAATAGAGCAATGGCTCGGGAAATACAGTTGACAACTCTTTGAACATCACTGTTCAGGTGGCTGCAAGGAGACACGGGAAATGCAGGTAAGATGCTCTCATTAGGTCTGAATTCAGTCATCCCCTCTGGAAGGACTCCAGTGCCTGACACCTCTCTCTTGCAATTCCCCATACAAAGGCAGTGAGTCATTTAATAGAGATAATATATTTGATGATCCAGTATCACCAGCCTCAAACAACAGCCATGTCAGAAACCTAAGTGCTGGCAAATTAAGTGTCCCTGAAAAAGCTTGTTAGCATCATCATCATAACCTGCAAGCATAAAGGGACTTTTAATAACAGGGCTTCAAATCTGCCTGTGTCTGAGACAGCTGCAGTGCTACTGACCCACCGTTAAATAGCACATCACAAAGAAATATGGGTGCTGATCCAGCACAAGGGACACCCAAGGTGAGGCACCCGTTAGGACAGCAGTCATTCCAGCCACTGTCACCTCTAGGTCAACTGGAAGGACAGATCAAAGGCAAAAGAAGGATGGCCTGGGGATGTGAGCTGCACCCTGGGACTTGGCAGATGAGCACCCCAAACAGGGCAGGGCTTCTGCCTTCCAGTTCTTCAGGGATCTGCCCTGGTGTAGAAAGGACCACAGAAGTAGTGCTCAGGTCCAGTGTCTGACTTACTGTAGCAAGGCAGAAAGTCCCACATGTTAAAACTCCCTCTGGACTTGCAGGTCTGGGGCAGTATTTCCAACCTTTTCACCCTAAAAAGTGTAAGCAGTCAGCAGTAACCTGGACAGGAAAAGACTAGTAAAAGCTACTGAATTCTCCAACCCAAGTCTGACATGCTCTACACAGAGATCATTCACTGACAAGTCTCAGGCCCTTACAGTGATGCATCCACCACTGAAGAGTATAAACATATGGAAAGCTTTCAGCCCCGATAAGCAATATCTGACAACCTGGGAACCCACAGCCGTGCTTCTTCCAAGGTTCCCATGAATCCAGGTTTGTGAAACAATTGCCTGCGTTTCTGCTCCCTGCTGTGGGTGTGTGAACCCCCTCCAACATAGAGGGACACATTTTTACCCCAGCTGGACTGCTCATGGAGATAAGAGATGGCGGTTAAATCCTCAGCTGCATGTTCTTGCCCCATAGAGCCTTCATGTTTTCACCTTCCAAGCTAGATTTTGTGTTTTGACACAACCAGCTCTGTGCAGTGGTTTGCCTGGCTCTTTATTTGAAAAGCAGCTGGTTTTCAGCATAGTTAATGGTATTTTTCTACTTACAGGTCTGCTAGGCTTTTACTCATTAAGTACTTCAGCATTTGCAGTGGTGGGAGCACGTGAGCTGAACTGATGCTGTGACGCACTGTGGAACTGAGTCTGCTTCCTTCCTAGCCTGCCTCCAGGCAATGTGACCTACATGTAGGCACCTAATTAAATGGCACAAATGTATGCTGTAAAGTGAGTTATTTACCTAGGATGACAGCTGTATTTTATGGAAACAAATTAAAATGTACAGGCACCCTACAAATCCACTGACAAGCATCTGGCTACGAAATGAGTTGGACTCCTGATAGCAGAGCTGCCCATCAGCAGAGGAAGGCCCAGCCTCCAGATCCCCCAACCAGGACCAAGTTACCAAGATGTTAAGCACTAAAGTGAGCTGAAGCATGTTAATAAAGAACCAGGCTTGGATTTAGTGACAGCTCAGGAGGAAGAGGTGACAGCATATGATCTGTAAAGAGCATTTTTACATACAGATAAGCTCATGCTGAGCTCTCAGCAAACAACAGTCTTCACTTCAACAGGGAAATTCATTAGGAACATGGGATAAGGATCACAAGAGACTCTCCACACATCCAGAATGCCCTGATATACTTGAGAAGCCGCCTGTGGCTGGAATGGACCCTCACGTGGAGGTGAAGCTCAGTTTAGGCATCTGCCAGTATTTTCACCCAAGCAATATATTTAATTCTTAGAACTGAGCAGCAATTACCTGCATTTTGACAGCAATGACCCCAGAAATAAGCTCCTTATCCAATTCCTTTAAGACTACCAGTTTCTTTAATGTCAAGCTGCACAACCTGCAAACAGGAACAGAAGAGAAACAGTTACAATCATGCCTGAAAAAGGAAAAGCTCTGAATAGCTTTCACACACAGCAGTATCCGAGTTTGAGGGAGAACAGGCTCCGAACGCAAGCCACACACTGATAAAGACATAAAGATAGCAGAAATATGTGAGGTTTCCCTGGCTTTTCAGACTGAATTTCTTCAACCTTTCACAAATAGAAGAAGGTAGAGAGCAGGTACGTCTCGCTGATACAGACCCGTGGCCACATGGGAGCACCTCACAGCACTTCCACTGACCACAGCCTGGGAACTCTTGCTCTGAGTCAGACCAAAACTTTAGGGTCAGAGGAATTAAATTCCAGCAATATAAAAGCACTGGGTCAGGCTAATTTTAAACTCGTCTACAGAGCTTTCCTAGATTGTTGGCTTTTTCAGTTTGAGACTCCCACCTCCTCTTGTCAACCCACGCATTCTCCTCCTCACCCCCAAACAAAAGTGCTAGCAAGTGGCTCAGGCATCTCTAATGGGAAAGGAAAAAAAAAAAAAAAAAAAGAGGACTCAAGCAGTGCCCTCTGGCCCTGGCATTCACATGCCACACATATGCAAGTAAATCACATTCTTTACCCAGGCAATGCTACATTGTTCTCGTTAAAGCTGTTTGCACTTCTGCCTTCCAGCACAAGGAGCTTGTGAGGGGATAAAGTTTGGACTAGGTGCAGCTGAGTTAAGGCTCTGAGGTAATGGGACCATGGTATTGGCGCTGTCACAATTTCACATAAGTTACCACTAGCTGGTGTAATTAAGAAGGCATGCCTAGAAACAAACTTCAGAGAAAGCTAAACCTGAAGCAAAGACAGCTCAGCTTGAGGAAAGCAGAGGCCAGGAAAAGCTGCCGGGTGGGCTCTAGTGACGAGACTAGATCCATCCATCATGCTGGCCAGGAGCTGGCACTGCCTTTGTGTCACATCCCTACCCCACGGCATGGGCATCTTTGGCCTCTGCCATGGTATGTTAGCAAGCCTCAGCATGGCTCCTCTGAAACCCATTGCAGAGCTCTTTCTCCCAGATAAAGTGTAACATCAGGGCTGTTCATGAAGGGGCGAAGTCCAGCAGTAGATGGGAAGGGAAGAGGAGCTGACGCTGGATTTTGGTGCATGCCCAGGCAGCAGTAGCACAAGTGCCATTGACTGAAGCCTGCACTTGAACTACAGGACTCCACACTGATGCCAGGAACCCAACAAGTCACCACTGCAAGGGTGACTTGCACCTCCACCACCTTCTTCTCCACCACGGTGGGAAACTGAAACATTGAAGCAGCCGGCTGCCTGAAGGTAGACACGATCAGCCTGCGTACAAAACTGCAGGAGAGATGCAGCTAAAGGCTCTTCCCGACAGGAGCAGTGGC
>NW_009207454.1:60097-61580 GCF_000690835.1 Fulmarus glacialis
TGGCGCCGTATGTGGAAGCACCTGCTGCCTCCCTCATCCAGAAACACCTGTGGCTCTGCCTGAACTCTCCCCTCTTGCATGGGGCTAGGAACAGGAAGAATAGGTCTTAGCTCTTCACTCAAGCACCTCTCCAAACCTGCCCTTGCCAGCCTCTTCTCCACCTCAGCCCATGCTATCTGCTCTCCCTGCTCATTTGCAAAGCACTGTTCCTGCCATCAGCCCCCCAAAAAAACAAGAGAAAGAGAGAACTAAAAGCTCTCTCCTTTGCAGAGCTTTGCACCGGAAGACAGCACAGCCAGAGATGCCACAGAAATTACAAGGAAGATGGAAAAACTGGGTCTGGCTGGCCTTCCGTTCCCTTCTGTCACACCACCAGCAGCTGCGTGCAGTATCGTCGAGACAAACGTCCTAGAGAGTGTGAGCCTGGAGGCGCTGGGAGCCGGAGGAGGGACGGCAGAAGCGGGCAGGACAGCTGCAGCTGCTGCTGGGCTGGCGGAGGGGAAACCAAGCGTGCTTTCACCCATGGGCAAAGCCTCCCCCTGAGTGAAGGAGGCACCTGCGGAAGCAGGACAGCACAGACCAGCGCGTTCAACTGCAAATGTAAGCGTCCCTGTGCACTGGAAGTCAGGTGAAGCTGCATCCCTCAACCCAGAGCGCAGGAGAGGCCGCCGGCTTTCCCTCCACGCCCCGAACAAAACGGCAGGCACAGACGCACGCGGCCGCTGCCTTGAAGCAGCCGGCCCAGGATCTGCAGAAAGGAGGTTGTGATGCCATTTGTTTTCCTTGTAATGCTGTAGCTGGAGAACAATCACGCTCGGCTTGCCAAAACCCACAGAGCTCAGGCTGGTCAGGTGCTGAGAGCAGAGGACAACACACTGGCATTGTCTCGGCTGACAGGCAAGGAACAAAGGCCTTTTCTCTCCGGCTCCGAGCTTGAGGATGAAAAAGGTACAGGAAGAAACAATGGTGTTCTCAGCACACACAGCAGAGCACAAGGAGGGCGTTCTGTTCTCCGCCGGGCATTCCTTCAATTCATCGTTTATGAGCTTTGATCAAGCCCTGTGGAGCACTTGCTGCTTGGAAAAATAAATTTAAAAAAAATTAAAAAGCCGCCTTTACAGCGATCAGAAAAACAAAAGCAGTTAAAAAAGACATGGGACGCATCTGCTTTCTTTATCCCCCACTGCTGGGCTGCTGGCACTAAAAGGCGCTTCACACAAACATCAATGAAATGTTTATATTCTCCATTGGGGTGGGGGAAATAAAATCAGAATTTAAATCCCACCAAATCACTCTTACCCTCAACGTGCTTACTCTTCTGGGTCTTCTGTCTAAGTTTGCAGCTTACAAATCAAAGCAACCTTCAGAATACATGGCAGAAAGGGGCCATACCTTACTCAAATAATCATGAAAAAGCACATTCCAGGATGTCATTGCATCCAGAGCCAGCGTGGTACCCCCGCCACCAGCACACGGATTCTGA
>NW_009207454.1:61603-71593 GCF_000690835.1 Fulmarus glacialis
TTGGCTGCCTGTAACTGCCTCTGATAACGGCAGCACCTCCTTCCTACTCTTATCTTTTACCTAGATTTTGCTGTACTTCCGCTAAATCTCAGGGATCAGGAAGGGGACCAGTCTCACAAAACATTTCTATCAATGAGCCTGTTAATTTGGAAGTTTCACATGCATACATATTTGATCTCCACGAACACAGGGAAAATAACCTAGAGCACAGATACACAAGGGGAGCCGAGGAAGCCTCAAGTCTGGAGCTGAAAGAGCCTGAAGTATTTTGAGCAGTCTATAAAAAGCCTGGGACTGCAATACAGGAGATGCAGGCAAACGCTTTCTTTGCACAGTTGTTTCAGCATTGATCTATGGTTGCACGTGGGGAGTTAAGCTAGCAAAAGCACTAAGTTAGCCGAAGCAGTGTTAAATAAGGGCAATGGAAATCTGAGAGCCAAGATTTCCACCCTTTTTTGAAGGTTCATAGTAGATCTTCCTGCAAGGAGCACAGCTGGGTCCCACACAGCAGCAGGCAGTGCCTGCTGAGGAGCTTGCATCCCCTCCGGTCACACATGTCCCCCCTAGGGTGAGGAGGCACGAGGTACTTGCCTGACCCCATTCTCAGGTTAACAAATCATGAGCCAGCTTAATGCGTTCCATGAGAATAAAACTCTTCGTCTTTTTACATCACTGCTGCTAGAACAGAGTTTTAAAGAGGAAACCTGGACCTGACCCAACGGTTTCGACTCGCCCTGCTAATGCAAGTTGTGCCGAATAACTTCATGATGAGCTCTTTGCTCAGGGAGGCAGTTATCTGCAAAGAACATAACATTTTGGTAACGGAGATCCAGCAAACATGCCCAGAACAACCAAATAAAGTGTCGCATTCTTTACTGATTGGATGTTTTGCTTTTGCATCCTTCTGAGTAGAAAGATCAGGAAAATAAACCCCTTCCAAGAAAGAGTCTGCCTCACTGAATTAAATGTCTGTGTCTCCACAGGGAGCACAGTAATTGCACTGAGACCTCACTCACGCAGAGACAGTCGAATCAACAGGAAGGAAAAATTAAAAATTAAAGACTTGTATTTTAATTAAGCCCCATATAAGTCGAGAATAATAACAGATGCATCCACAGCTATAGGGGACTCCAAGTGCAAGACGGGAGCTGGGGCAGGAAGACTCTAGCTCATTACACTGATACCCTTTGTCCAGGTCAAAAGCTGTGACGACATCGTTCCTAGAGAAAATATTTCATGCCAGGAGCATTCTCCTCCGAGGTCTGCAAACCTCAATCAGCCGATGGCTATAAGGAAGGAATTCGTCTCCCTTGGGTCACTGGACAGTTTCACCTCACCCAAGTTATTTCAGCATTTCAGAACAGCAAGCAGCCTCCTATCCCGATGCTTTCAACCTTAACTTTTGAGTGTTTTGCTCTGAGCTGACACTTTATACCCAAGTCAGTCCCAAAATAAATCGTGAGCCACTTGAAGGAGAAGTGGAGGGAGACACCCGCCTACACACACGCTTGCCCAGACAGAGTCATTCTGCACATAGCTACAGAGGCATCTGTGCAGGAGAGGCCAGAGTGAGAAGCCCTACGCAGCATTTTTCCGAGACAGCTGCCTAAGCAAGGTACGAACGCTTGCAGCGCACGAACAACCAACTGCACAAGCAGTTTCCAGTTTCTTACGCCTGCTTCGCCCATGCCCAGGAAGAAAAGAACACCACATGGATGTACTCGTTGCTGCATTTACATGCTAAAGGCAGAGCTCTGTACTGGCCTAGGAGAGTTAGCTCGAGGAGAAAGCAGGGGAGAAGAGCTGTCCTCTAATGTCACTGAAGGATCAGAGTGGGACCTCTGGGCAAGGGTATCAATGGTAGAAGCCACAGGAAGAATGCTTCTTCACTTTCCAGAGCTTATGAGCTAATTCCCTCAAAATGATCTAATCTCGTTCCCATTCTCAGGTAAGCTCCAAAGCAGGAACAAATTAAATGGGGAGAAAGAGGTCAAGCCCCCCAATTTCTGTCATGCCAGAAACATAACCTGAGTAAGTTGCAAATAAACATAATAGTCCTGTATTGGTCTCTGCTTACTTCTCCTTCATTCACACTTACTGCCAAGCTAAACGGCAACCTTCAGCCAGCTGTTCTGGCTACAAATCCATTCAAGTAAGCTTTAAGAAGCCAGAAAACAATTGCAGAGCAAGTATTTTCATTGCTCTTGTTCTCAAGGATCTTGAAATCCTCTTCCCAGCATTAATACAGAGAATTAAGCTCTTAAGATTCTAGAGACTAAGATCCACAGAAGTGCTGTAGCAAGCAGGTCTTGTTCAGACAGGTAAGAGGATGGCAGCTTATTTTACACAACAGGCTCTACCCAGGACCCCACAAGGACACACATACACAGCCAGACACTATCCTTTTACAACCGAAATACTGTCCTGCTCACTTCAAATATATTACAAATATACCCGCTCCAAACTGAGCATGCAAAAGGGGTGATGCAGACCTGCATCATTTTTAAGAGATCCTAGAATTCTGTATGGGCACATCTGCTATTTGAGGAGCAGCATGCAGTTAACATGACCAACGATTAAAGCGCATCCGAGTTTAGATACTCCAATCCAACATGTCAGTTGGAAAATGCTGAGAGATGTCTTCCTTCAGTGGGACAAGACATTGCTGGCTGGTTCTAGGGGTTTCACCCAAGGCAGAAAGGAATCAGGATCCCTGCAAGCCAAATAACGCTGGCTCACAAAACACAGAGTTTACATATTCCATTGGCACTTCTCATTTCTTAGTGCTCCAGCAGTCTGGAAAGGAAAGGGCACTACTGAGGCGCAGCGATGCTGGTGAAACCCACAAGCTAAATCTCCACAGCTCCACATACTCTTCAGGTAGCCAAGCAAAACTTCTTGTGCAAGCTGGCAGTTGTGTCACACCATGTTCTGACTACCTGGTCGAGACCTGATGTATTCACACCAGCAGGAAATCAGCGTGTCTGTCACCAACCGCCCGCCTCCAGGTACGTGCTCTGAACTGTGCTACCAAGAAACAGCAGCTTTCCCTCCCTTTAAGAAGTAGTTTCAGTGAGAGCTGAAGCAGCTCTCTTCACATGTCTGTTGACCTCAGTCAGGATCTCAGTTCTTGCACACACTGCTACACATTTGGCTTCTCACTCTTCATTTTGATGGTTTCAAATCCCTTTACAGGGTGACTTAGAGGAGGGGGTGGAAAAAAAACCAAAACACAAAGCAGGAATTAGGTCTGTTTCTCAGACCAGCCATGGAGTGCAAAGGAGTTAGACAAACTCACCTATGTTTTCACACCATGCTGCCTGCAAAGCCAAGCACAGGCAGAAGACTAGTTAAATACACCTCTCCTGGCTTGCCTCTTTCAAACCCAGCATCCAGAACACCAGGACTGCACGGCATCCTGACACCAAAGTGAGCATCAATGAAAGAGCCTATGGTACTGGTGGATTAGGTTTGATCAATGTTTTTGAAGTTCTGAGGCAATAGGAAGGTGTTTTATTAGCTTTAAAGACTAAAATCAGCAAACAATGAAAAGCCAATTCATAGTTAAGGCTCCTTTGCCACACCATCAGGATTACATTTTCTGTTTTACAGATAACACAAACACATTTGATATTTGTTGTATTAATTTAGTAGTAGCTGGAGTAAGCAGAGGCACCACCACCAAGGAATGAGGAGCAAGATGGAGACAGACCAGGCATAGCCACATCCATCTGACCATAGGCCAGTGGTAGCTGTGGGTCTAACAAGCTTGCATGAGATACCCATGCACTGCAGTACAGCCTCTCACCCAGAAAGCCTTGCAGCAATGAAATGACAGTCTCCCATCTGAGTGCCTAATGAGAGCAGTTAAAGTAGCGCATGTCAGGGAGGGGGAGCCTTTAGGACGTGGGCTGGTCAAGCCATTTCTGAAGCTAGGGCTTCATTTCTCAGCTAGCCAGCAACAAAACAAAGGCACAACCCACTAAGCTTATGTGAGCCAGCCAGGGTGGAGGGCAGCTCCCACCACATGCCTTACAGATTGGTGCAAAAGCCTATATACAAATGAGCAAACGAATCACGCCCCGAACCAAAAGGAGACTCTGGGAGGAGGAATGCAACAACAAATCAGGGGATAGGGGGTGGAGAGATTTTCACAGCTGGAAAAAACCCAGCAGCCCTCTACTCCCTGGCTTCTTGCATGCCTTCCTTATGCAACCTGTTTTCTCTTCGCTGGCCCCCTGCCCCAGACAGCAGTGCTTGTCACACAGCAGGCTGATCGCAGGGACCAGCTATTCCAGGCATGCTATGGGAACGTTCTCCCTGCCTGCCAGGAGCAGCTCCCATCTGCCCCTGAACCCTCTGGGACTAGCAGGAGCTGCACAAAGTAGCCAGCAGATGAGAAGGACCATCACAGCTAAAAGCTTCCTGATCTGTCCACAGCTTGCCACAAAGCACGGAGCAGCACCTCTCTGCCTTCATTTGTACTAGCATCCCCCTCCCAAGCTGACAGTGCTGCAGCCAGCCGCAAGAACAAAGACAGCACCCAGCCTTCCAGCACACACCAGAGGAAATCCGTGCAGTGGTAGCTAGTTCTGTTACAAGCACCAGTCAGTGAGATGAAAGGATTAAAGAAAATGCCTCAAGGCACACCTTTTCTCCAGCATGTGCCTTGCCTGGATGATAACCCTCACCCTCTCCCCTGTCCTGTACTCCATCACATCTATGCCCGAACCCTAAGCACAGCATCCCCAAACACAGCAGCAGCAGCAGCATCAGGTTGGGAACTGCAATGTCTCCACAGCAACTAGGGATGTCATAGCCCGCACGTGACCAGCTACCCGCAACCATGCAACAAATGAGACCAGCTCCTCCGACAGCCTGCTTGTTCCTCCTCACTCCCCTCTGGAGTAGTCTGATGGCAAATCCTCCTTCACTACTGTGTCAAGAACCCTGTTCTTCAAACAGCCACTTCCCCAGCAGCTCCCCTGCCCCGTCTCAAGCCTGTATGCACTCAGCAGCGAGGAGCTGGCTTGCATCTGAGCGCAGGCAGATTCAGAGGGAGGTCCTGCACCAGCCAAAGCTGTTTTAGTATTTAGTGTTTTCTTTTTGATAGTAGGAAGCACAGGTCTCCAAGCACTCCTGCACTCGACTACTTTCAAAATGCTAGGTGCTATTCTGCTTTTCGTTCCCACTGCTGAACGGCCCGCAGTGACAGCTTGCTGCCGTGCCACCTGGTGCTGTGCTCTCTGCGCACTCCTGTTAGCCGCTTGGTACCCCGGGGAGACACCGCAGTCCCAGCCACAGCACATACTGTCCCTAAGGCCTGCAAATCATCAGAGGCCAGGACTCAGCCTGAAATATCCTGATCTTCCTCTTTGTAAATCAGCCATCAAAGGCCTCCATCAAGAGGAAAAAACTACGCCAACAGGAGCCTTGACTTTGGGCCCATGTCAGAAGAGCTTGTAACGAAGAGCTCAGTTCTGCTCGGGTTACCTGTCACTGTGATCTCTTCATCAAGAGAAATCAGGACTAGGAAGCCTCCAGCTAAGAAAGCAGGCAAGGAAAAACAGATGGCTTCTCGCTGTCCCCAAATCAGAGTTGCTCTCAGGGCATGAACAGTTTGCCATCTCTCTGCCTTATTTCTCTCCACTTCGAATAGCTTCCATGACACCTTCTGATGCAGAGGCGAGCTGAACAGCCTGTCACTCCAGAGACCAGACAGGCTTATACCATGGGTTGCATCAAATTACTTCTCACTCAGCCATCCCCGAATGCTGCCCCATTCACGAGCCACAGTCAGACATGTGGCCCTCCCAGTCAAAGCCAAGATCCTGATGGCATGTAATTCTTAAGATTCAGTGCTTCTCTGAAAGACAACCACCTTACACCACTCTGAATAAACAGACTTTCTGAAAACTGTTGTAGGAGTTTTTTTAAGGAGTTTTGGGGGTTAGTTTTTCTGTTTGTTTTTTAAGCTTGCTTTTCCCTTGCTGATCCATCTGGACCCAAGGCAGCAAAGCCAGGGCAGGTGGCCCATTCCTAACAGACCATCATTCTTTAACCTTGATTTAAACCAGTTGCACGAGTGCCAGATGAACAGGGTTTTGTTTGTGAAGTTTGCAATATGGCCTGAAATAAAAAAAACCAGGAGAACCACACAGGCATAATTTAGACCCCAAATAGCTGTTTGCTTTTTTACTGAGAACTCAAAACGTCCTGTAAGGGCAAAGGCAGAGCAGCCAGCAGCAGTGAAAAACATTTGTGAACTTTGATGGTACGTTTGGTATCAGCCAGCACAGCAATCAAATATGCAAAGCATCCCGCTGGCGGGCTTGCTTTCAGACTAGAAGAACACTTCACAGATCCCAATACTTTTCTCATTGCAGCAAGGTTGTCAAAGCCTGCCATTCTGGCCTTCTTCCAGATCAGCATGTGCAGCCAGCCACTCCAATACCTTGCAGAGCCAATGGTCTACGCTGTTCCTTTACTTGCCCCATGTTTAACGCCAGCTCCCTCCTCTCCAAAGATGAATGGGATGACAGTCAAAGAGATATCAGAATTTGTTACCTAAGTTAGAAACATAGTTTTTTGCACAATTCTCACCATGCCCCAAACACAGGAGGACTATACAGCACCCCAAAGTATGATTTCTTTCCAGCATGCAGATGTTCCAAAATACAGCACTCGTAACCTGAACTATGGGGAAGGAGCAACAAAGGGAAAGTTGCAACTCCAAACCCCAATGTATTCAACAGCAGGTCGGAAGGAAGGTTAGGAGAACCACCAGCTCCACGAAGAGCAACTTCTGCAGCCGTACCAAACACCCTGCGTAACGCTCACAGCACCCCAGCTGTTTCTTCTGACAGCACTGTGGCACACAAGCACCGAGCCCCTCTGAGCCCCACAGCACCAGCTCATCTGTGCACAGGTGCTTCGAACAGGGGACTGCAACGCTGACAACCGATTTGCTCTCTGGCCACAGCTCAAAGGATGTTTCCAAATCGAACACAGTAAAATAATTATAAAAGGAAGGTTCTTCTTTCCCAGAAGCATTTATTTAGATCTGAATGGTGCCAGTTTTTACAAGGCAACAACATACAGCTGACAAAGCAGCCTCCATAAGCGCTAAATATAATTCACAAAGAACTCTGGATCCTGCCACTAAAGCTGGGGAACTCTATTCAGCATTAAACACATTGGAAACACTGGTTAACATCCCTCAAACTGGAACAAAACATTGAGGGCAAAGCAGCTGAAATGTACTATCCCTTGCAAATTTATCTCCCCAGAAAGGAAGGGGCAAACTGAGAGGAGCTTTGCAATAAAGGTCTGAAAATGCAAAAGCGTTCAGTACTCCTTGCTAGGAAAGAAATGCCTCTTTATGCCTTTGGTTGAAGCTGCATTGTACTCCGGCACCTATCCCTTGCTTTTCTTCCATCAAATATTCTGGGCAGCGCCTGGTCATTTGCACACTGCCTGCTGGAGTGTTCAGAAGAGCACAGATAAGCTGGGAAGGAAATCACCAAAGAACAGGAATAAGGGATCTGGCGAGATTTTAAAAGCCAAATTATTAAGCCACATTACCTAGGCTGATGGAAGAATAAGATGGCTGAAGTGAAACTACTACCAGTACTGCCAGGGAAGGAACTTCAGCAGTAACCAGAAGCGATATTTTAACATCCAAAATCAGCCAAACTGGACTGAAAAGGCTTACAGAGAGTGCAGTGCCTTGCCTGCTGTCAAGCACAACACAAGCTCTCCACCAAAGGCCTTGAAAACTACAGAACCCACCAAAAGTGCACTAATGAACAGAAACTAGGATCTCTTGTAGTCTTTAAAGCTGACCCCTGGAAGTTACTTTACAGTGCAGCAGCAGCAGATTTTGCATTGACAAAGACTGCATCAAACATCTTTCCCCCCACTCTGAGGAGATACCTGACTGGGAAGGAACCCGCACCACCAGGCTGTCCTTACGGCCTGGGGGACAGCCAGGAGGAGATGCATTTCCAGGCCCTGCAGTGGGGTTGCAAACAGCTCAAGTTTTCAGAGCACTTCTGATCCCCTCTCAATGACAGCAGCTTCCTTTAGGGAAACTCCCAGTCTTCAGGTGATCTCAAAATGTCTCTCAACAACACTTTAAAAATGTCTCCCGCACCCCCTTCCCCCTTCTCTTCACATCTGTATACACTCTGTATGCTCTATTTTAAAGAGCTGCTACTGAAAAACAAAGCACTTGTTTGAAAATAACTCAGCACAAGGTTTTCTATTTGTTTTCTTTTCTGTAAAAAACCCTCGTGATTGAGACTTCACTGCATTTCTCATGGAAAAGGGAGAAAACCTGGCAACTCAGACTTTGCTTACCCTCTTTTCTGAAAGCTTACATCACCTTTAAGTTTATCAGGGAAAAAAGGAATCACAATTTTTACTAAAGGAGTTCAGAAGAACCACCAGTGCCAAACGCTTGCAGTAGCAGGAAGAATGCAGGGATTTGCTCTGGAGAAACATTTGCATTTGCTTAATATTCTAAACCTTCAGCAGCTGTTGGAAGTTGAGCTGGCAAGCAGAGATTCAATATTATTTAGATATTACATTTCTTCAGCATCATTGCTGGTGATATTTCATTCCTGACAGCAACAAGGGAGCAGCAAAGGAGACCAAATGCCTGAACTTGTTAGTTCAATTTGTCAAGAGTATTTATTAAAATGTAAGAGTGACCTGTGTAAACAAGCAAAACAGTAAGCTGTGATAGACACAAGGTGCTCTGAGATGCTGGTCTTCACTGCTCAGAACTTGTTCCAGACCCCTGTAAGATTTTTAATGCTGAATATAAGCAATAAAATAGTAAGTGATTTATAATAATCATAACCCATTCAGTCCCCACAACCTTTCATCATGCCTACAAGTTCCCACTAAACCCAGATTTATCAAGATAAACTGTAGACACTCTACAGAATAAGCAGACGGAGGTAAATGAGGCATGAACAAGCGGAGGCTGGATGCGAGGCGGCTCTTCCTCAGCAGGATATTAAGGTTCACTGCTGGGGGGGGATTACCGAGGAGCCTATCCAGCATTAAGATAGAGTTACTCCATTTGTGAACAGGACCACACCGTGAGACCAAACTCTACAGCCAGACCAGTCTCAGCTCCCTGAAAATATTCTCTTCTAATACATTTGCCTGATGCAATCAGCTAGCACTAACATGACAGTGATGCTAAGAGCAAGGAATAGGTTATCAGCACCATTTTGCGGTCAGTACTTCTGTTTATGGATGAGGCAAAGAGCATCCTGAAAGCAGGTGCACGTACTCAGGCTGTCAAAGGGCATTTCTGTCACAGAAACAGTTGAGGATCATCAGTGGGGATGAGATAGGGACAAGTACCACAACATTTTTTCAACCATCAGGATGGGATGCATCCTTAATTTTATGCCCTCACTCAGAGGACCACGTTCAACCTCTTATTTTCACCACATGACTACAGCTAATACCAAGCACATCAAACTTTGCATCGGGCCTATGGCTAGTCATACATGAAATGTATTTATGTACATTGTATGTTTCTGACTGCTGAGATTTTTCACCAATAGCCTCAAATACGCTAACAGGCAAATGATCTACTAAAAACCACATTTTCTAAAGCTGTTAAATGTTCCACATCTGGCAGATTGAGCTGAGATTTAAAAGGATGATGCAAGAAATTCTCTGTTGGGGTACCTGTAAAACATTAAACCCACTTCTCTGTGCCCGTCTGTTACAGGACAATACAAATCCACCATCCCTCGTGCTATTTTCCTTTGGAGCCTGGGTACTTGCACAGAAGCCGTGATGAGAGGGGCCATCCCTACCTTCTCACATCTTACAAATAGTAGAATAATGCCTCCCATTTTAAGATTTTGCATGCAATTTGCGAGAAGTCTCCCAGGCCATGGTTTGGCATGATAGTCAGCACCGAGGCAGTCAAATCCACGTCTCTGAAGAAATCGTATTTCC
>NW_009207454.1:71612-87130 GCF_000690835.1 Fulmarus glacialis
CTCCCACAATCCTGGTGAGCCCAAGCTCTCCAGAGAGCCAGCGTAGATTTGCTACCACTCTCCAGGTGTTTATTTTGAGCCTTCATTTCCACCACTGTGAAGCAAAGGTCAGCTCACAGCAAGCACCTTGAAATTGGCTGAAGGGAAACACTGGAGCCAAGGAGAGTGCATGCTCACTAAGAGATTTTCGTGCGTTACATATATGAGAATTCTGACCACACATAAATGTTCATATAATTACAAATTACTAACTCATTTCTCTGTTTTCACAGACAGAATCAGCAAGAACACTGCAGAGACAGACGGCCCCCCGTGACTGATACTCAGCAGGGTCCTCTGTTTGCAGATGTACCATCTCAAACACAGATTAGCTTCTACTCAGAGCAGGTCCTCTTCAAGGGCTGGTGGAGAGTGTGCATTCACTCACAGGAGAAAAGTCCAAAATTACTCATGCGATAGCTTGGAAAATCTGGTGATAATTTTGGAACCAAGGTAGCCCAGGAGACTGTCAGCAGGAGCAGCAGCAGTCTGCTGGCAGAGTACAGAAAACAGAGAAACAAAAGCTAGAGAAGGAGCCTGAATTCACTGTTCAAGAGACAAAATGAACTGTTGAATTTCCAGAGATTAGATAGTTGTTCACACTAAGCTACACCAAAATCTGCCTTTAAACTGGCACAAGCCTTCTGTGATGTCCTGGCTGTCAATAAATCTGTTTCAGCTTACCTATAAACAGACTTTGGCTCTTTAGTATGTCAGCCCCATACTAAACCCTGGCAGCCCTGGGCCATAGTGACTGTGACAAAATACGGTATGCCTGCATCTTCCAGTTGCTGGGGTTTGTTACACACCATGAAAAGCAAGAAATCACAAAAGCATCAAGTCTGATGGATCCAAAGCGGAAAGAGTTACAAAATTTCTCCATTCAGTGGGAAGGTAGAGGAGAGCTGCAGCATGCAAGACTGGATATTCCTGATACTTCAAACATCAATAAAACTTTTGTCTAATGTGTCCTTTATTATACTCCAGCTGTCATATGATTTCTGCAATACAATGCAGGGAGAGCAAAGGAAAACTCAACTACGTACCCTTTTCTCAGGAACACATCTAAAGTATTTCCCCACCGTGGATCTACCCTGTTCCAGATACTTCCTATCTGCACACAAAAGTAGTGAGTGGTCAAAACATTCTCAGAGCTTGATAAAAATCAAAGTCAAGTGTTTTCAACAAAATCCTCTTTGTTACCGCATTCTGATCACTTGGCTACTGGAACTGCAAACCTGTTCAGAGAGATGCTTTAACAATGAAGTATCATTTAAAAATGCATTTGCAGCTGTGCATAGTCCACTTCAGTCACACGATTGTGAATTATACCTCAGCATGTCCTTGTAGAAAAGAGGTGGGCTGTCAGGGGGATGGGAAGGGGGAGAGAAAAGAAAAGAATTTCTACTGAACAAAAGAGCTCCAAGAAACTGATACAACTCTGCTGGAAGCTATTCCCAGCCCACTCAACATTTTTGATTGTACACAGACATACCAGAATCCCAACAAGGGGCATTTTTCCCAGCTAAAATATGAACCATCAGCAAATCTGACCACCACCAGAGAGAAATACGACAACCTAGTGGAAGCAAAGAAAAGCAGCAGAAATCATCTCATGGTTATCCTAAACCAAGAGCTACCTGTGAGAGCTCACCGTGGTGGCAGCGTCACACAAACACATGCCCAGTATCCAGCACGCTGCTAGTCAGAGCAAAGCAAAGCAAGATTCCTGTGCAGCTGCTTGCTTTACTGCCAGAGTCATTTACACGGCACTAAAAGGTACGCAAGATACAAAGCGTCTTTTCCCCATCTCCCCAGAAGCCCTGTGAACAACTGTATGACTTTACCAATATTCACCAGATAGTTCTACAGTGATCCATTCTGCAGGAAAGCATGCACTGACTTCAAGTCCGCTGGGAAGCCAAGCACTACGCATTGCTTTCACAGCTCGAAACCACAGCAGTGGCCCGCGGCAACGCTGAGAGAAGCCGGAGAAGTAAATACCGCAAGAACACAGGAGGCAGCACGTGGCTGGGACATTGGTGAGGTCGGGCTAAAACTACTCACAGCCCAGCTCTGGACCAGAGCATGTACTCGAGCACCTGGGTGCAACAGGTTTTTTCATCCAGAGACCCTCCTGAATGCTAACGCTGTTCAAAGGCAGAAACACCAGGAACCAGGCTACTCAGACCTTCAGGAGAGCAATGCTGCAAAACAAACCTAAGCATCTGAACCCAGACAAGGCAGATGAATCTTCAAAATGCAGTACCATCAGCATCTGTGCAGGCACCAAGAAGAGCTGAGCACTTTGCACTCAACATGTGCATGGCAAGGGACCAGCACCAGAAAGCTGGCCTTGATCGCAGGTGCAGCAGGAACATAAACAGAGCCGCTCAGCTCTGCCAGGCTGCATGTATGTTTAGGTTAAGATCCTGGAACAAGGAAACAATTGAACGAACAGCAAAAGCTTATTATGAATGTTTTTTTAAGGACACCCAGCAGGAACCTGCCATTTACACGTCAGAAAAACAGGAGCATGCTGACTGAACTGAGAAAATCCACCACTGAAACCCCTTCTCCCTGGAAAAAGCTCTACCCGCTTGCTTGAACTAAGCACTGGCCAGGCTTCTGGTCCTCAAGCACATCCCCATGGGCCAAGTGTAAAGAACCACCAGTTTTGTCTCAGTGAGCAGTTTTACACTTCAGCTGCTGAATGCTACATGTTGGGAGGAAAAAATCCTCTGATCTGCTTTGGTATCTGCAAGCAGCTGTCTCAGATCCTCACTGGGACTGAACAAGAGCAGGCAAAGCTTATCCAAGTACCTGGAGACGCTCAAAAGTCTGTGAAGCAGCAGTTTGTGAAGCAAGGACAAAGCCTATATTAACAGTCTTCAACTCTATTAAGCAAAATAAAGCAGAATCCTGGCAGAAAGAAGATACAGATCCCACCAACCTGAAAGAGAAATCGGAGCACCTTAAATTCTGGCACGCTCTCAGGCGCAGCATAGGGAAGAGGTAGAAAAGCAAATAAAAGGGAGTGCAGCCCCTAGCAAGCCACTAGCAACATGAAATATGTATGATCCAGTTCTTGCACTTCTCAGCTTTCCTTGCAAATCCTTCATTTTAAGACAGTGGGTGCAACTTGATCAGGAAAGCAGCATATCATCTTTCTACCAGTTAGAAAGCATGCAGGTATATTTTCATACAGTTGCAGACCCTGCAAACTGTAAATCAGCAGGCGGATGGAAGGGTGGAAAGGGCCGTGGGAGGAGAGCAGGATTAGAAGTACCAGAGATTTGTAATAAGTGATGCTCTAACAATAGCTTTCTTTTAAGAAGGAAGCTCTTCCTGCTGTAGTTAATCTGTTTAGTCTGAATATAAATTTATACACTGGGGAAGGACTGCATACAGGACAGGCAACTCCTCGGTCAACTAAAACCAACCATTTTAAAATGCCTACAATACCTACCCAGTAACATGGACCATGGCAAAGTGGGAATAGTCGCTCCCCCAGGCAGCTGTCAGGGGTTGTTCAGTAGAGCTGCTCCAGCCTTCACATGGGCGAGAAGATGACCTAGGAAGGTCTTTTTCAGCCACGTTTTCTGTTTTCATCGTCCCTCCCCACCCCGAGAGGTCATGCAGACGAAAACACCAATTTAACTAATGCCAGATGGGAGACAAGTTAAGCCATATGAATCTTTGCTTATTATATAATTACCTTCATTTCTTGTAGAAACATGGAAATGCTTACAGTCACTCGCTGGATATTTTGTACATAAACAAACATTTCTAGGCTGTTTATATTTCAAAGAAATTAAGCCCACATGGTTTTGACCAACTACTCCATTACCACGTGGCACATTTATGAAAAAAACAAGCCTAATTTTGAAGCTATGCCAGGAGGTTGCAGACACCAATCTCCCGCCCAGGAGCCCAAAGTAATACTTATCAAATGTGCTCATCAACTCATGGTCATAGATTTACTGGGTAGAAACTTAAGATTATTTGCACTCAGTGTTAAATACACCAAACTATTTTCTGCAGAACTCAAGGTCATTTAATTTACCTTCAATGAGTCCCAACACATCAGCAAAGAAAACAGCATTGAAATGTTCAAGCTCGTTTTGATACCGAACCAGAGCAGTATGGCAATGGACAGTTTCAGCACCAAACACACCAAACCACGTGCCAGAACTTCCACAGGTTGCTTACGTAAAAATCTATGGGGAAACTTCAGGTGTACAGGTAAAAGCAGCACTGAGAAACTGTTACAGATGCAACTCTGCAAGTCACACTCCTACTATGAAGTCATTAGCAATTAAAGATCCAGTGCACAGATGCTGAGTTCTGAATGGAGCCAGTTGTATTTGTAGGTGTCCCATTAGAAACCAGGAGCACATGTTTGAATTTGCATAAGAATCGGTGTGAAAGATTCAGTTACATCCCCAACAATCTCCAGTAGCTTTGGTTACACTGCCAATTATTCAAGTTAGAAAGTGCCTGTCTGACAATCTCCTTGCAAAGAGCCTAGCTCCCAAAACCTTCTTCCCACCAGAGACCTCCCCTTAGAGCCCAAAAGAAGGAAAGACCACCCCAACCATCTCTTCCCCTTGACCCACTCTGCTGCTCTGACAACAGCAGCCCCAAGCTGGAGAACACACACAAGACTTTGGACCACCCAGGGTTTCTAGCACACAGCTAAAACAAGCCTCTAAACAAGGGGCTAGACTTCTCCTCCCACAGTCATTAAAAGTCATTTCCCCGGCCTAAAGAGAAGCTCCGCTAAATTAGAAATGTGGTGCATAGATTGGGAGCATGCAGAACCACTTACTGCTTCCACTTGATGTCTTTCCAGCAGCAGCACTAGATTAAATAGGTTACCTGCTTCATCCTCATCCCCGCACTCTGCCTGCACAACCACTTGGACCATCATGCAGCAAAGCACAGCAGAGAACTGATCCAACTGAAACACAATCCACTTCCTCACCTCTATCCCCCAAATCCTGCCCTAGTCTGCTTTACCATGTGAACTCTCAAATGCTTGCACTGGCACAAGGCAGAAGGTGCTGGCAAGCAGCAGCCTAAGCGGGTAGATTACAAAGAGTAACAAGACATGTCGGCCTCAGAGGAGCTGGTAAAAGCTAGCTATAACCTTACCTGGAGAGTGTCAGGACAGTATGCACAGCTCTATGCACATCTGAGGAGGAGCTCTTCAGTGAGAGAGCTATTGCAGCTTTGCTATAACAGGCAGAGGACTGGTAAATGCTTAATGTCTTACACCCACAACTACCCACTGCACAGATGGAACAGTAAACAGATAGGGACCCTGATGCTGGCTCCCCACAGCCGGGAAATGGATACTACAATTGCTCTGCTGATAATGGTAATGTCCCTGTCCCCGTTACAAACCACTGAGTTCACATGGTTGAGGCAGCAGTGAAATCAGGACACACACGTGACAAGGTGAAATAAAGACTCTGCACGTGTATGTGATGAGCTGGAAAGTTTGCAGGATTGTCTTGAGATTAGACCCCATCTTACAGACACCCATTTTCAGAACAGCCCCTCCAGAGACAGTCAAATCTAGCTCTGGCACAGCCTCCAGCTGAAGTGTGCTCTCCCTGAAGAAACTCAAGACTGAGTGACCTCAAACGATCCTGCTATATTTGTAAAAACCTGTGCAAGGAGATGTCCTCCAACAGCCCTATGACTTTCATGGGCTTAGAAAAGGCAGAGCATGTCTTGTCAAGCTTCCAGCCTCAGCAGGGTCAAGAGTTACACTGACAGACCAGTTCCTTAAAAGACATGAGAAAGGAATCAGCCTCTCCAGTGTAGAAAAGAAGCTGCTCTTTTAAAAAGAAAGACCTAGATCCACAATCCCAGAGCCAAATGCATCCAAAGAGAAGCCATGCCTCCAGTAGGTCCAACAGAACCTCACGAGCTATTCACAGATTGACACTTCAAGCTGGTACAAAGCTCCCCAGACTCTCACTTCTTCACTTTCAGGATGCACTGCAAAAATGCTAGGTGGGCAGCAAACTGTCTGCAGTAGAAACAAGGCAGTAGAAACAAGGCTGTGCTCCTCCATGGCTGGCCCTCAGCAGCTGCCAGGACAGCTCAAAACCTGGTGGTGCACCCGCTGGAAAAAGTCACATACTATATGGAAAGGAAGGCTGGCTGGGAATGGCCTCAGACATTCTAATTGTGAAACTGCACCCCCACAAAAATTAATAGGAGACCACACTGCAAAAGGGCAGCCTTGTCCACCTCCCTCCGCGTCCCCTCTTCTGATCTAAGCCACCTGCTAGACTTTTTTTTTTTCCTTCCCTGCTGCATTAGGATGAAGCAGGTGGACTGAGCACTGCAAATTGTTTCTCGTTCCAGAATAAACAGTATGTCTGTGCAGGTTCCTCTCATGGCACACCCTGGTAGCAGCAAGAAAGGGAATTGCACTGGCATAAAATCCTACAAGAGCTGTTTCATGTCAAATCATTGCCAAGCTACGATCTCACCACTTTAATGAAAGCACCCAACAGACACAGGCACAGGCACCATCAGCTCCGCACGAATGACGTGCCCCAGCCTTCGCAGCTGTTCCCTCTGGCCAGTGGCTGCTGCATGCTTCCGCAGAGGATAAGCCTAGCTGGCCACAAGAGCATGTCACCAGCTTGCCACAACAGCACGGTCACAGCACAGGGTAGTGCAGCTGGGGCCCTCGGCAGAGAATTCCCCACCGCAATAGACCGCAGCAGCAGCTAGGACACGTTAGGGATCACTCACACAGGACGCAGCAGCCATGATACTCGTGGACCTTTGCCTGGTTCTCAGAAGCTGGGGTGTATCTGCTTTAACCGCATTTCCCAGGCAGAGATTGTCCTCTCAGCAGAAAGGGGATACAGACTTATATAGACTATATATAGATAAGGCTTCCTAAGAATCTCTTGATGGGGGTTATTCTCTGCTCTATATCTAGATCTGGCCTAGTGCCTGTTGGGGAACACATATCAGACAAGTGTATGTGCAAACTGCAGCTCATTTTGGCCATTAATGAGCCCTGCACTAGAAATCCTTGAAACACAGACCAGAACCACATTATGAGCTCCGTGGTTTTCCCATGTCTCCATTTGCAGCTCTCCATGTGTTTCCCTGCAGAGGTGAAAATCCCTTTAGAAATCTCTCTCCGGCACATGACATTTACTTAACAGCAGCGAGGAGCACCTCCAAGCCCTCACACTACAGTGGCTTTGTAGAAAAATAAAAAGAGCAGGGAAGGATTTTTGAACAGTCAAGCTTAACAGAGCAAAGGGATCTGATGGAAGGAGACAGTGTCTTTCTGCAGAAGATTTTTAACAGCAAAATAAAATACTTTACTGAGCGGTGAAAACATGTTTCCCTTAACCCAGCACACAGGCAAACACTTGATCCATCCCTCCTTTACCTCACACCTTCAAACCTCCACCGCTCCCCAGCAACATACACTTAAAAAATCCATCCTGGATCACCAGTTTTCTTCCTTTTTTTTCCTTTTTAGAACAGAAGAAACTATCTCCCTAAGGCCCAGGAAGACCTGCAGACTGTGCAGGTTTTGGTTAAACAGCAGTGTTCCCTCTTCCCTACTCTCTTCCACTTACCTCCCACAATCTCCAGAGCACCTGACTGCCCAAAAACCAGCAGGAGAGGGAAGTTGGTTTATCTTTAGACCAAACTACAGCTTGAGGGGTGTCCTACACATCTCAGAGCACAGGAGAGAAGGTGGCTACACTACCACCTCCCAGCAACTGCAAGCGATCACATGTATCTATTTCACCTTAACGCAGTTCAGACGAGCTGCTGCAGGAAACAGTGTGAATTGATCAAAACCTCCCAGTGTCCCAGTGCTGTTCCCTGCCCAAATGGCACACGCCATCCTTGAGGACATTTCCCAGCATCTTCAAAAGTCTAAGAGAGAAACAGTTAACTCTCCAAACCAGCACAGAGTCTATGGATGAGGAGCACACTGCGCACAACATCAAAGTTGGTATTTTATGCTAATCTGCCTGCTTGCAGGAGAACAAATGCTATTCTCCTTGACAACTCTTCTGAAATAAGATCTGAGCGACTACGCAGATTTCAAACTCTTTTGAAATATCAGTAAACCAAACACTCTTGCTTTCAGTGTAAAAACTCCCAAGAAGAGCCACTCTGCAGTTCAGGCAGACAGCGACTTCCATGAAGCACACAGCCTCCAGAAGCTGCACCCAAAACACAGGGGCTGCAAAGGTGCAGCAGCCACCACACACCACCTCAGGCCAGGCAAGCAACAGCACACTTTCTGGCTTGCAGACCCCAGCTCTAGTTTATATGCATGAGAGCCTCCACCAAGCAAATTTCACTGCATACAAGCTGCTCTGAGTTTTATTTTTGCTGCATATTTTAAAAATTAGATTGCTTTCCCACTGGGGCAGGGAAGATCCAACGCTGGCATTTGAGCTCCTGATCAAAAATAGTTACTGCGCTGTAAGAAATTGCACTTGAAGCCAGACTGGCCTGCAAACTTGCAGCCACTAGATGAGGAGGAATAAGCAGGCCACCTCAGAAGTAAGGCATAGCTCGTGACAAGTGACACTGCCCCGCAAAGCAGGCAAGGCTGAAGTGGTTCTAGAGGAGGAAATGGGTTCCAGACTCTGGCTTGCAAAGAGAGAGCCCATGCATCTACTTTTCCAAACACAAGGAGCGCATCTCTTCCTCCTTTCCCCAGACTCGGGCTCACCAGGCAGATCTGGAGACCTTCTGCTACAGTTGCACTGACCCAAGGACAGGGTCTGCATGTGCAGTAGCCATCAACGACCCTCGTTTTTGAGGAATCCCTCCTTCAGGGCTACCGGCTGCAGCATGCCCATCAGAACTCTCTAGGCAATTCATTGTTTTAAACAAATGAGTGATTAGCAAGGATCCACTCTCTCCTTGTGAAGCTGGCTGCATGCCCTGCTAGCCTCCACATCACTGTACAGAACTATAATCCAATTAAACCTCACCATGAGAGGAGCTTCACGCTATCACATTCAATTAGGCAGTTAAACCTCTTATCATCTGCACGTTAGGATCCATTCAGACTAAAAACGCCCCCAGCACTATTTAGGAGATGGCATTTTTCGACCAAGCAAGGACACACAGATGTCATGTCTGGAGTCACAGGAGGCCCATACAGGTTAGGAAATTCGTATAGCTGGCTTACAGAGAGGTAGAAACACAGGAAAAAAAAAAGACCGTGACCAGTTCCTGCCCACTCATAGTTACACACCCTCTGAGGCCCCCCGCTCCCCCCATCCTCCTGCTCCCCGACTTCCTGGGGAAATGGGGCAGTTCTGAAGAAGCACAAGGGGCCCAGAGGAATTTCGCTCTCTTTAGTAAGTCAATGGAAAGGCGAAGGCTAATGGAGGACCTGGCAATACAGAGTCGTTTGGCAGCCGGCCACCAATTCCATAGGAAATACCCTCCCTAGAAGGTCACCATAACAGTGGCAAAATTTGGCCCAAAAGAATTAGAAAAAGCTGCCAAGATGTGACGCAAATAAAGCCAGTGAGCAGGCCAGCTTCCTGCGCGAGGCCAAAACACGAAGTGCTCTTGGAAAAAGAAAGATTAAGGGTTGCAAGGAACATAATGGCCTCTTGTAACAGCTGAGTTGTTGCTTTTCTTTTCTTGGCAGAAGAGAGGGATGTTTTATTGCTGGTTGATTAATCTATTATGCAAATCATTCCATAGCTAATTTGATACAGCCACAAGCTTGCCACAGAAATCATCTGCAGGCTCAGAGCTGATGAAAGGTGGAGTATCAACGGCTCCATTCGACAGAGCTTTTATTTCCTGGACAAGCAGCTGCAGGGTCGCCTCCTGCCACGCAGGGATGCAGGAGCACGGGCCAGACCAGGGAACACGAGGGGAAGGTCCCTTGGACACCTTCACTTGGTGGAAGGCAAGGAAAGAGGCCCTTCGAAAGAGCAGCCCTTTCCTTCCACTCCCAACGCTCTTCTGCACTGGGCATGTGCAAAGTGTCCGGACGAAAACCATGCACAGCCCCATCCAGAGACCTTTTGCTAGCCACTTTGAGATTTTAAGACTTTTTCAGAACTGTTCTTGCCATGCATAAGCTTCACCTTATGTTAGCTAAAAGACAACTCAAAATAGGTCTAACTGGAAGTTTGACTCCAACAAACCAGTCAGCCTCTAGACAGAAAATTTTTTCCACTGAATACAATAGTCCAAATTACATTCACTAGTATCATACGAAGTGACAAACTTAGTAACTGCTGTGATAGGATTTACATGGGGAGCACTAAGGGATCACTTGATCTTGCCCGAAGTAATGTTATTTTGGTCTTGATCTCTTCTATAAAGACTAGGAGAAATAGGATCTCCTGGTTCTAAGAATAAAGGGGTTGGTTTTGGCCACTGCGCCTTACCCCGAGCATTTCATCTCCACTGCTCAGTTGTGGATGCTTTTCCTCATGCATCTCAAATATTCAATATCGCCTTAGCGATTTTTTTTAAAAGCCTATCCTGTGTGCTCATTTGTATTCAATTTCCTTTGGTGTAAAATGTTAGGCATTCCATGCTATTCAAACAAAGTCAAAACAAAGCCTCCAAATAAGCGCTTCTGAAACGTACCTAGTCATCTGAGTAATTAGACATTTTCCTAGTTCCAAATGTACCAAAAATCTACAGTCAGCTCCAAATGAACGTGCCAGCAGTTATCCTAACAAACAAGAGTTCTCTCCTAAATGTTAGCATATCAATAGATCAGGAGGTTAAGATACATTTAAATTAACATCTCTCCCTACCTGAATTAATCAGCATTTTTAATTATGTAGCATCACCTGATCATAATCATTACTCTAGAAAGTTGTCCACCTTTCTCTGCTGATACAGCACACAGTTGCCATTGCTCGAGCCAGGCCAGAACACACTCTCACTGGCTAAGCGAAGTTCCCATTCCCAGTGTAGGTATGCATCCTTCATACCAAGAGGCAAAACCTCTCGCTTCAGAGTGCATTTGCAGCAAACCCCCCGGGGGAACAGCCAGCCATGGACTTCACGCAGGTCACAACCCCCTCAGCACTCAGCTGGGAGAGGGAATTAACGCTATGTAGGGGTGCAAACATGCAGCTTGCTGGAGTGGCTCCATGCCCCAGCAGTCCTCACTGTGTCCCTCCTGGTCATACGTCCGTGCTGTTACCTTTACATGCTCGCAGACCCTTCTGCAAACCACTGCAACTCATTAACCTACAGGAAACCAACAGAGAGACAGATCAGAAGATGGGAGCTGGCACAGGGAGAGGAGCATATAGCCTGGGGCATGAGCAAACCATTAGGATCCTCTCAGCTGCTGTGAATCCACAGCTTCACCCCAATCAGTTTCCATTGCCCCTGGGGATGTCCGCACCAGGGCTGGTGTGAAAGTCTGCATGCTGCGAGGCCACCCCACAGCACGCTGAGCAGTAACATCCCTGCACCAGCAACTTCCTGTTCAAGTCCAGGGGATGTGCGTGGATTCCCTTCATGTTTCCTCACCCAGCAGGCAAGCTGGCACATGAAATGCTGAGGCAGTGCCCAGTAAACAGCCTTGGATCTCCAGCATCATCTTTTCCCAGCTCTGCTCCACAGCTTCCTTCGTATCTCCAAGAGACACCAGGTCACACCTGCTCCACGTGCAGTTTGGTCTCAATACACTCCACTCGACTTCACAGTTCAAAGCTTAGCAGGAACTTTTTCAAGTTAGTGACAATTAAGGCAGCAGCCTAAAACAAAACCTATTCTGAATGGGAGCACCAACCCTCACCTTCTCTTGCTCCAGCAGACCCCCTTCCAACAAAGCTTTACCCCCAAGACCACGCTTCCTCTAGACAGCCTCCCCATGCTGCTGTCTCCTCATGAGGCTCCTTCAAGACAGGATGGTACTGCATCCTGCCATTCACACCCACTGCTTCATCAAGAGATTGGAAAGAAAAAAAGAAAAAAAAAACCAACAACACCCCTCCCCCTTCCAAATAATTCTTACTTTTCAGTGTGAGGAAACAGAGGGAGACGTTTTGATTGTCTCACAGTCATGCAGCAAGGAGACCACTCTCAGTTTTTAGAGGTGGTAGGGAGAACTTTACGTAATGTAAGCTTCCGCAAAGGAAAATATTTCAATGCACAGAAGAAAGAAACGGCAGAAAAAGGTAGGCATCTCTCCCTTCTGGTATATAGCAGTTACGCCCAGATAGTGAGACAGTTTGAGTCACATTTCTGGGATGGCTAAAAGAAAGTACTTGCATTTCAGAAGCACTATGGTTAATCAAAACCCCCAAGAGCTACATGTGCTGAAGAAAGAAGTCAGAAAATCATTTCTGCGAATGGCAGAAGAGAAAGGGAGACCAGCACAAATGCAAACCACCACCTAACCTTGTGTTTCACTCAAAACACACAATTGCAGAACAGCTATGGTTCTTCACTATTATTCTTTCTTAAGTTTAGACACAGCCTTTTTGCACAAGGAAAACTCTACAGAGGCACCAAGGCAGCCTTCCAGATTTTACTGACACCACCCCCTAAGCTGAATGGACTTTCAGTAAATCACCCACCAAAGAAGAGTGCGTTGAAGAGCAGTGCTTTAGAAATCCTCCTCCCACAGTCCAGTTCTCAGCCATCATCTGGTAAGCATACACCACATCCGCATGAGGCCCTCCACCTCAACACCCACCCACACAATTTAGGGCAATGCAGGCACAGCCCACTCCGGGCGCTGCTCCCACCCAGCCCCTCCTGCTCCAGCTTACTGTAGGAGAAACATTTTAGAAATGGGGTAAGATTTATTGTACCAAAAAGAAAAGGGAAGGAAGCAACACTCCCTCCCCAAACACATGCCCCTCTTCCATGCATCCTCTGACTTTCTGCCAAGTTCAAGCCTCTTCTCAACTAGGAAGGCCTGTCCTGTCGACAGAAACCCAGAGGGGAACTTATAACTGGTGGAAATCTCAGACGAGACCAAGGCAGTTCCACAGTACTTGACCACACACCAAGGCCCACTCTCCTCCACATCCTCCTTTCATGTTCTCACAGATGTCTGCTTGAACGAGCTCATTTTGAATATTGTTTCCCCTGCAGAACAGTTTTCATTCCAGTCTCTCTCACTTTAATGCAAAGAATCTTAAGTGCCATTGTGCCACAGGAAAAATCATTACAATATGAACTTAAAATACAGAGGCAATAGTATAACTTAAAGGTTTTCAAACTCCTGCCTTCTCTGACAGAAAGGTTTGCTGCAAAGCCTGTAATGAAATGCAAAGCATGGACCCAATGTAGCATCACAAGACACGATGTTAAATGATTAAAAACAGCAGAACTGAGCGTCCAGGCTCTGCACCCCAGCTGCTGCTACAGAATTCACTGTTTGCCCAGCACAAGCAGCATAGCGCACACCTTACCGTGCAATCAGACTAACATCGCTGCAACCTCAGCTGCTCCTGGCTTCATCTGATTAACAAAAACCACTTGGCACCCACAGCTACAACTGCAGACCTGCCATACGTTGCACCCCGTACACAGCCCTCGCACGCTTGCCCAGCCCATATGGGGCAGTCCACGTCCAGTGGGGCTGTGGAAAGACCTGCTCATTCGGTCAGCAGCGGCAGATGCGGCAGCTGGATGTCAGCTTACCCCCCCGGGCTCTAGGAGAAAAGGACACCCAGGAACAGCAAGCAAAGGTGATGGCAACAACAGGGCTGAAACCAGAGGGACCCATCTCTGCACACAAACTCCCTCATACAAAAGCTACGTTCCTAGAAGGTCCCAATTGCCCCAGTCCTCCCATCCTTGCCTCAGGCCCCTGGGCATGCCATCTGAGCACTTCCACCAGCCCCTGCTTCACAGCTTGCTTCAGTGAGTCCAAAATTTCTCCCTCAAGCCCCAGTTCTGCCCCACCTGCCCAGATACCCACGTCCTTTGCATCACCCAGATTCCTCCAGGCACCTCGACCAGCTGCCTGCAATCTGCTGCCCACCCACCCAATGCAATTCAAGCACCCAGGACCCACCCTAAATGCCAAGTCCTGTGTAGATGCACCCCCATACCCTACCACATAAAGGCAGGGCCAGTGTCCTTACGCTGCATTTTCTGGTCATCTACAGATTTGCAAACAAGCAAGCTATTTTGTGAGCTCGTTTTCAGATCTGCAAGTATCAGCATAAATGATAATGCAGAACTAAAAGTCCTTGACAGCGACAGACATTTGTTTTTTTTATTTCAGTTTAACAAGCATTGTTATGAGGTTGGATGAGATGGAAACCCAACGGCCTTCCTGTAGTCGAGGGTGCAACGGAGAGAAGAGTTTTCAAAACACTGTTACAAGAGGGTCTCTGTGCCCTCTGTACACCACCAGGGTCAATGAAAACCGCACTGGAATCCCATGTAAAAATCAAAAGTGCACCAACTAACTGCTCCTCCAGCTCCTCCCATACAGGCAACTCCTTCCACAGCAGAGGGACTCCTTGAAGAGGGGCACATTCCCCTTGGTGCTATTCCCCTTCCAAGACCTCCCGCTGCAGGGAAGAACAGCTAAACAAGACACAAGCGAAGAAACTTGCTGCCCAACAGATACTCCAAGGCGCTGTAAGCACAGATAAGCTGTTATAAACCAAGATCATCTGCAATTGCAGGACTCGGGTTTTCTTCTACCCCATGCTATCTTCCTGCCCACGATGTCAAAGCACTACGACTCTGGGTAGTATTTAAGCTAAGATAGTTACTAGTCCCACGAGCAAGCCACTAGCCCTGCAAGACAGGGGCACTGCCATCAAGTCCAACCTGCTATCTGGATGGCGCAGACAACAGAGGGATTTGGGGGGTTTGTAAAGCTTGCAAAGCTTTACATTCCTGCGAGGTCAGCCCGATGACTCTGTTCCCTTTTTGCCCACTTGCTGCGTCCCCATTAAAAAAATAAAAAGAGAAAGAGGAACGCTTCAAAGATTTATCTTCAGCATGTCTAAATCCTCAAAGCTGTTCTGTCAAAGCCAGACTTGAAAAGCGCAAATTTTATAAAAACTAAAAGGGATCCTTCCCATGTGGGCTAAATAAAGCGCAGGCAGGGATGCATCCGTGTGTTTATACACACACACCAGAGGCGGGGAAAGATTCGAGACTGGGAGCGGGTGAAAAAACAGCAGAAAAGAAACTGATGCCCACCCCGAGGGAACTGCTGTGGGGAGTTTAGCAGGCAAAAGCCCCGTTAACAGGACACCCCACGCGGGATGGTGGGGCACAGGGAACGCAACCCAGAGGGAGAAGGAGCTGGACACCCCAAACCCTGCCACCGACACCCCCCCCAAGCCAGGTTCTTTGGGGGTGGGGGGTCCACTCAAATGCATGGGGGGCCATAGGGTGACCCCCTCACAGACCTACTGCAGAGAGCAGCACCCCCTCCCTTTTTAGGGTTGGGGGGTGCCTTCACAGAGTCCCTGCACCCC